>NC_057798.1:510856495-510982690 GCF_018294505.1 Triticum aestivum | reverse complement strand
GGACTCCCCTTGGTGTGCGTGCGCGGCACGGTAGTGGGGAAGGCGGCGGTGCGCGGGAGTGGGCCGGCTGGCCTTCGGCCCAGTCGGTCCGGTAAACCTTTTTTTAAAATAATTTCGCCCAAGAAGAAAATCCTAATAAAATATAAAAAATATAAAAAATACCAAAAACAATTTTCGCCGTCTAAATAAAATATTTAGAACAAAGTGAACATTTTTTGGGCCTAAAAATGCAATTTTGAAAAATGCATATTTTTCTAATTCAAATAAAATAGCAAATAAAATACCAGAAAAATCATAATTTGATTTTCAAATTCTTTCTCCAATATTTCTCTGAATTTGAAGAAGTCATATTATCTTCTCTCATTTATTTTCAATATTGGAAATAGTAGGAGAGAAAAATTATAAAACCAAATTGATCCTTTCTTCAAATTTGAATAAAACCCAAATATGAATTTTGTGAAACCTCCAACTCTCTCCATGGGTCCTTGAGTTGCTTAAGATTTCTAGGATCTATACCAAAATGCAAAAACAAATATGATATGCATATGATGTCCTATGTATAACATCCAAATTGAAAATTGGGATGTTACAAACCTACCCCCCTTAAGATGAATCTCTCCCTCGAGATTCGGGTTGGTCAGCAAAAAGGTTTGGACGGTCTCTACAAAGGTCTTCCTCTCGCTCCCATGTGGCTTCCTTCTCGGTATGGTGGCTCCACTAAACTTTGCAAAACTTGATAACCTTGCTGCGAGTCACTCAGCTAGAAAACTCGAGAATCTTGACTGGCTTCTCCTCATAAGTGAAATCACTACCTAACTGAATCGCTTCCAGTCGCACTGTATCCCTTAGATGAATATCGGCCATCTCTGCGTGGCACTTCTTCAACTGGAAATGTGAAACACATCATGAACTCCTAACAATCCTTCCAGCAATTCCAGCTTGTAAGCAACTTCTCACATACGTTCCAAAACTCTGTATGGTCCCACAAAACGTGGTGCTAGCTTTCCCTTAACTCCAAAATGCTTAACTCCTCGAAGCGGGGACACACGAAGATATACTCTGTCTCCGACTTCGTAAAGTGTCTCCTGGTGTTTAGAATCCGCATAACTCTTCTGCCTGGACTGGGCTACCTTGAGTCTGTCACGAATCAACTTAACCTTCTCTTTAGAGTCTTTGATTAAATCTGGTCCGAACAACTGTCGATCTCCAACTTCATCCCACAATAACGGTGTCCTGCACCTTCTTCCGTACAAAGATTCGAAAGGGGTGACCTTCAAACTGGCTTGATAACTGTTGTTATAAGAGAACTCCGCATACGGCAAATTGTCGTCCCAACTAGATCTATAATATAGCGCACAAGCTCTCAACATGTCTTCCAGAATCTGATTAACTCTCTCGGTCTGTCCATCTGTCTGTGGCTGAAAGGCTGTACTGAACTCTAGCCTAGTACACAAAGTCTCATGCAACTGATTCCAAAACTATGAGGTAAACTGGGTTCCACTATCCGATACGATGGTCCTCGAAACTCCATGCAGACATACAATCCTGGTCATGTATATCTTCGCCAACTTAGCACTCATATAAGTGGTCTTCATCGGGATGAAATGAGCTACTTTCGT
Source organism: Triticum aestivum (assembly GCF_018294505.1). Lineage (NCBI taxonomy): Eukaryota > Viridiplantae > Streptophyta > Magnoliopsida > Poales > Poaceae > Triticum > Triticum aestivum. The sequence goes on along the minus strand of NC_057798.1, from coordinate 510,981,071 downwards.
CAAGTGATTGACTACAACCCAGATAGAATCATAGCCTGAACGAGTCCTGGGCAATCCAGTGATAAAATCCATGCCAAGCTTATCCCACTTCCATTCGGGTATCAGCAATGGCTGTAGCAATCCAGCTAGCTACTAATGCTCTACCTTAACTCTCTGACATACATCACATACTACTACGTACTCGGCAATATCCTTCTTCATTCCTGTCCACCAGAAACTTTCCTTCAAATCCAGATACATCTTAGTATTTCCTAGGTGAATTGAATACAGCGAATCATGGGCCTCCTGTAGAGTCAACTTCCTGATCTCGGGGGTCATTAGGCACATATATGCGATCCTCAAACCATAAGGTGTCGTGCTCAGACTCACGAAATCCTTTAGCCTTTCATTTACTAATCCTTTCCTTTATCTCGGCAGTCTCCTTGTTAGCCTTCTGGGTTTCTCTGATCTTACTCATCAAAGTGGACTGAATTTCCAATGCTGCTACATAACCTCTCGGGACTATTTCCAAACATAGCTCGCGAAGATCCTTTGCTAACTCCTTGGGTAATCCTCCGGTCATGAGCGTATTAACATAAATCTTGCAGCTCAACTCATCTGCTACTACATTGGGCTTTCCAGGATGATAGTGCAGTTTCATATCATAATCCTTAATGAGCTCCAACCATCTCCTTTGCCTAACGTTCAACTCCTTTTGCGTGAAGATATATTTCAAACTCTTAGGATCCATGTATACCTCACAATGGTTTCTGCTACCTCTTGAGCACTGCGTTGGTTTTCCCTTGAAGAGGAAAGGGTGATGCATCAAAGTAGCATAAGTATTTCCCTCAGTTCTTGAGAACCAAGGTATCAATCCAGTAGGAGACTCCTCAAAAGTCCCTCGTACCTACACAAACAAACAAGAACCTCGCAACCAACGCGACGAAGGGGTTGTCAATCCCTTCACGGTAACTTGCGAAAGTGAGATCTAATAGAGATAATAAGATAAGATAAATATTTTTGGTATTTTTATGATATAGATTGGAAAGTAAAAGATGCAAATAAAAGTAGAGGAAAACATATATGATAAAAGATAGACCCGGGGGCCATAGGTTTCACTAGTGGCTTCTCTCAAGATAGCATAAGTATTACGGTGGGTGAACAAATTACTGTCGAGCAATTGATAGAAAAGTGCAGTTATGAGAGTATCTTGGCATGATCATGTATGTAGGCATCACGTCCGCAACAAGTAGATCAAAACGATTCTGCATCTACTACTATTACTCCACACATCGACCGACTCCTGCCTGCATCTAGAGTATTCAGTTCATAAGAACAGAGTAACACATTAAGAAAGATGACATGATGTAGAGGGATAAACTCATGGAATATGATATAAACCCCATATTTTTATCCTTGATGGCAACAATACAATACGTGCCATGCTGCCCCTGCTGTCACTGGGAAAGGACACTGCAAGATTGAACCCAAAGCTAAGCACTTCTCCTATTGCAAGAAACATCAACCTAGTAGGCCAAACCAAACTGATAATTCGAAGAGACTTGCATAGATAACCAATCACACATAAAAGAATTTAGAGGAGATTCAAATATTTCTCATAGATAAACTTGATCATAAACCCACAATTCATCGGATCTCGACAAACACACCGCAAAAAGAGTTACATCAAATAGATCTCCAAGAAGATCGAGGAGAACTTTGTATTGAGATTCAAAGAGAGAGAAGAAGCCATCTAGCTAATAACTATGGACCCGAAGGTCCGTGGTAAACTACTCACAACTCATCAGAGAGGCCTTGGAGATGATGTAGAGGTCCTCCGTGGTCGATTCCCCCTCCGGCAAAGCGCCAGCGAAGGCTCCAAGATGGGATCTCGAGGATACAGAAGGTTGTGGCAGTGGAAATAGTTTTTCGTGGTGCTCCTCGATGTTTGCGGGGTATGTGGATATATATAGGAGGAAGAGGTAGGTCGGTTGAGCCATGAGGGTAAGGGCGTGCCGGGCACCCTCGTGGCTATCTCGTTTGCTGCTTGACGTCCACTCCAAGTCTCCTGGATTGCGTTTGTTCCAAAAAGATCGCTCCTGAAGGTTTCATTCTGTTTGGACTCCGTTTGATATTCCTTTTCTTTGAAACACTGAAATATGCAAAAAAACAGCAATTCAGGCTGGGCCTCCGGTTAGTAGGTTAGTCCCAAAAATGATATAAAAGTGTAGAGTAAAGCCCATAAACATCCAAAACAGGTAATATAATAGCATGGATCAAGAAAAAATTATAGATATGTTGGAGACGTATCAAGCATCCCCAAGCTTAATTCCTGCTCGTCCTCGAGTAGGTAAATGATAAAAACAGAATTTTTGATGTGGAATGCTACCTAGCATAATTCTCAATGTAATTTTCTTTATTGTGGCATGATTGTTCAAATCCAAATGATTCAAGATAAAAGTCCATAAAACATAAAAATAGTAATACTTCAAGCATACTCACAAGTGATCATGTCTTATCAAAATAGCATAGCCAAAGAAAGCTTATACCGACAAAATCATATAGTTAGGCCATGGTTCATTTTCATTACACAAAATACTCCCATCATGCACAACTCCGGTTTCAGCCAAGCAATTGATTCATACTTTTTAACATGCTTCAGCTCTTTCAGCTCTTAGGCAATACATGAGCGCAAGCCATGGACATAGCACTATATGTGGAATAGGATGGTGGTTGTGAAGACAAAAAGGGAGAAGATAGTCTCACATCAACTAGGCGTATCAACGGGCTATGGAGATGCCCATTAATAGATATGAATGTTAGTGAGTAGGGATTGCCATGCAATGGATGCACTAGACCTATAAATATATGAAAGCTCAACAAAAGAAATTAAGTGGGTGTGCATCTAACTTGCTTGCTCACGAACACCTAGGGCATTTTGAGGAAGCCCATCATTGGAATATACAAGCCAAGTTCTATAATGAAAAATTCCCACTAGTATATGAAAGTGATAACATAGGAGACTCTCTATCATGAAGATCATGGTGCTACTTTGAAGCACAAGTGTGGAAAAAGATAGTAACATTGTCCCTTATCACTTTTTCTCTCATTTTTTCTCTCTTTTTTTATTTGGTGGGCTTCTTTGGCCTATTTTATTTTTTATAAAGTACGAAGTCTCATCCCGACTTATGGGGGAATCATAGTCTTCATCATCCTTTCCTCACTTGGGACAATGCTCTAATAATGAAGATCATCACACTTTTATTGATTTACAACTCAAGAATTACAACTCAATACTTAGAACAAAATATGACTCAACGTGAATGCCCCCGGCGGCGTACCGGGATATGCAATGAATCAAGAGTGACATGTATGAAAAATTATGAAGGTGGCCTTGCCACAAATACGATGTCAACTACATGATCATGCAAAGAGCAATATGACAATGATGGGGCGTGTCATAATAAATAGAACGGTGGAAAGTTGCATGGTAATATATCTCGGAATGGCTATGGAAATGCCATAATAGGTAGGTATGGTGGCTATTTTGAGGAAGGTAAATGGTGAGTGCATGATACTGGCAAAAGTTGCACGGTATAATAGAGGCAAGCAATGGTGGAAGGGTGAGAGTGCTAATAATCCATGGACTCACATTAGTCATAAAGAACTCATATACTTATTGCAAAAATCTACTTGCCCTCGAAGCAAAGTACTACTACGCATGCTCCTAGGGGAAGGGTTGGTAGGAGTTAACCATCGCGCACTCCCGACCTCCACACATAAGGAAGAAAATTAAAAGAGCACCCATGCAACAAATTTGTCACACAACTTTTACCATACGTGCATGCTACGGGATTTGCCAACCTTAACACAAGTATTTCTCAATTTCATAATTACCCAACTAGCGTGACTCTAACATTACCACCTTTATATCTCAAAACAATTATCAAGCATCAAATTGATCATAGTTTTTAATGCACTTTCTATGATAGTTTTTATTATACCCAACTTGGATGCTCATCATTCTAGGACCAAATTTATAACCATAGCAAATACCATGCTGTTCTAAAAGACTCTCAAAATGATATAAGTGAAGCATGAGAGATCAACAATTTCTACAAAATAAAGCCACCACCATGCTCTAAAAAGAAATGAATGAAGCACTAGAGCAAATCCTGTCTAGCTCAAAAGATATAAGTGAAGCACATAGAGTATTCTAATAAATTCCAAATTATGTGTGTCTCTTTCAAAAGGTGTGTACAACAATGATGATTGTGGTAGACTAAAAAGCAAGAACTCATATCACACAAGACGCTCCAAGCAAAACACATATCATGTGGCAAATAAAAATATAGATCCAAGTAAAGTTACAGAGAGACGAAGACGAAAGAGGGGATGCCTTCCGGGGCATCCCCAAGCTTAGGCTTTTGGTTGTCCTTGAATATCTTGGGGTCCCATGGGCATCCCCAAGCTTAGGCTCTTGCCCCTACTTATTCCATAGTCCATCAAATCTTTACCCGAAACCTGAAAACTTCACAACACCAAACTCAACAGGAAATCTCATAATCTCCGTTAGTGCAAGAAAGAAAATAAGCAAACAACACACGAGAAACAGAATCTGTCAAAAACAGAACAGTCTGTAGCAATCTGTAACTTTCGAATACTTATGGAACTCTAAAACTCCTACCAAAATTGGAAGTGCTGGGAAATTTTTCTATTGATCTACTGCAAAAAGAATCAACGCATAATCATGTTTCTGCGATTTATTAAAATTATTCTCGTACGCGCAAAAGTTTCTGTTTTTCAGCAGAATCAAATTAACTATCACCCAAGATGGTCCTATAGGTTCTACTTGGCACAAGAACTAATTAAAACATAAAACCACATCTAAACATAGGCTAGATGAATTATTATTACTAATCAGAAAGGAAAAATATTGGGTTGTCTCCCAACAAGCGCTTTTCTTTAAAACCTTTTTAGCTAGGCAATGAGATTTCAATGATGCTCACATGAAAGACAAGAATCGAAGCATAAAGAGAGCATCATGAAACATGTGACAAACACACTTAAGTCTAACATACTTCCTACACATAGATTCTTTATAAGCAAACAAATTATCAAGGCAGGCAAAAACTAGCATATGTAAGGGAGAAGACGATAGCAATCCCAATATGAAGAGAGGTAATTTTGTAACATGAAAATTTCTATAACCATATTTTCCTCTCTAATAATAATTACATGTAGGATCATAAGAAAATTCAACAAAATAGCTATCACATAACATATTCTTAACACGATCCGCATGTATGCAAAGTTGACACTCTTCCAAGATAGTGGGATTAACATTAACTAAAGTGATGACCTCTCCAAACCCACTTGTATCAAAAATATCATAAGATTGAACTAGGATCTAAAGTTGACACTCTTCCAAACCCACTTTCAATATTATTGCAAACACTATTATCAATCTCATATTCATCATGGGGGTTAAATAAAATTTCAAGACCAAAAGAAGAATCACCCCAATCATGATCATTGCAACAAGTAGTAGGCATAGAAAAACTAGCATCCCCAAGCTTAGGGTTTTGCATATTATTAACACAATTGACATCAATAGAATTTATAGTAAAATCATTGCAATCCTGCTTTTTATTCAAAGATCTATCGTGAATCACTTCATAAATTTCTTCATTACAATTTTTAGATTCTCGAATTTCAAGCAAAACCTCATAAAGATAATCTAGTGCACTCAACTCACTAGCAATATGTTCATCGTAATTGGATCTCTTAAAAATATTAGCAAGTGGATGGGGATCCATAAACTTTTAGCAAGTGAAGATGCAAGCAAAAAGTAAGCACATGGTAACACAAGCAAACAAAAGATCAAACGGAAGAAGGGCGAAGAAAAGGGCAAAGGTGAGGATAATGACCTTTTTGAGCATCTTTATTTAACTTATGGAAATCAATTACCATCCTATAACCTGTAATGATTCTTTACAGGATCAATTCATCTTTATCATTAGGAACGACAGTAATACCTCCCTTCTTAGGGACACAATGGACATGACTTACCCACTGACTATCAGCAACGGGATAAATTATACCTACCTCGAGGAGCTTTAGTATTTCTTTTCTTACCACTTCCTTCATCTTAGGATTTTATCGCCGTTGGTGATCAATAACTGGTTTGGCGTCTTCCTCCAATTTTATTTTGTGTTGGCATAGAGTGGGACTAATGCCCTTAAGATCATCAAGTGTATATTCAATAGCAGCACGATGCTTCTTCAGAGTTTTCAATAATCTTTCCTCTTCCTGCTCTGAAAGGTTAGCACTAATAATAACAGGGTATATATTTTTTCATCAAGATAAGCATATTTAAGAGTATCAGGTAATGGTTTAAGCTCAAACACGGGATCACACTTGGGTGGTGGAGGATCCCCTAAGATTTCAACAGGCAAGTTGTGTTTCAAAATAGGACCCTGTTTAAAGAATACTTCATCTATTTCCCTTCTTTCATTCATATACATATCATTTTCATGGTCTAGCAAATATTGTTCTGAAGGATCAGTAGGAGGCACGACAATAGAAGCAAGACCAATAATTTCATCCTTACTAGGCAATTCTTTATCATGGGGTTGTCTACGAAATTTAGCAAAACTAAACTCATGAGACATATCCCCTAACCCAATCTTAGCATTGACAATATTTAAGAAGGGTCTACCAAATATGATGGGACAAAAGTCATCTTGTGGGGAACCAAGAACAAGAAAATCAGCAGGATATTTAATTTTCCCATACAAGACTTCAACATCTCTAACAATCCCAATTGGTGAAATAGTATCTCTATTGGTAAGCTTAATTGTAACATCAATTTCTTCTACCTCAGCAGGTGCAATTTCATGCATAATTTCTTCATATAAGGAATAAGGTATTGCACTGGCACTAGCACCCATATCACATAAGCCATGATAACAATGATATCCTATTTTAACAGAAATAACAAACATGCCTACAATGGGTCTATGTTTCTTAGCATCGGGTCTAGCAATTCTAGCAAGTTGCATCATAGAAATAAATAACATGCCCATCAATATTATCAGCCAAGAGATCTTTAACCATAGCAATACTAGGTTCAACTTTAATTTGCTCAGGAGGTGGATATGTTATAGTATTACACTTACGAACCACAGTTGAAGCTTTAGCATGATCCTTTATCCTAACAGGGAAAGGTGGTTTCTCAATATAAGTAGTAGGAACAATAGGATCATTATAAGTGATAGTCTTTTCTTCAACTGTAATAGGTGCAACTACTTTTACTTGAGTGGGAGGATTATATTTAAACCACTTATCCTAAGGGAGGTCAACATGAGTAGCAAATGATTCATAGAAAGAAGCTACTATCTCAGAGTCAAGTCCATATTTAGTGCTAAATCCACGAAAAGCATCGGTATCCATAAAAGATTTAACACAATCAAACTTAGGTGTCATACATGACTACTTACCATAGTTAGAATCCCAATCTTCAGAGTTGCGTTTAATTCTTTCCAATAAATCCCATTTGAATTCAATAGTCTTCATCATAAAAAACCCAGCACAAGAAGCATCAAGCATGGAGCGATCGTTGAGAGAAAGCCGAGCATAAATTTTTTGAATAATCATTTCTCTTGAGAGCTCATGATTGGGGCATGAATATAACATTGACTTAAGCCTCCCCCAAGCTTGAGTGATGCTTTTGTCCTTCGTGAGGCCAAAATTTTTATATGTAATTACGATCACGATGAACAAGATGCATAGGATAAAACTTCTGGTGAAATTCCAATTTCAATCGTTTATAGAAGCATGATCCCATATCATCACATAGCCTATACCATGTCAATGCGTCCCCCTTCAAAGATAAAGGGAAAACCTTCTTCTTAATAACATCATCGGGCATACCTGCAAGCTTACATAATCCAAAAACTTCATCCACATAGATAAGGTGTAAATCGGGATGCAATGTTCCATCTCCTGCAAATGGATTAGCTAGCAGTTTCTCTACCATACCTGAAGGAATTTCAAAGCAAACATTTTCAGTAGGTTCAGTAGGTTGAGGAGCAACTCTTTGCTCTACTGGCCGGGGTGAAGATACCACGAACATGCCCCTCAAAGGATTAGTTTCCATAGTAACAAGTGACAGTAAATTTCAGCACACTATATAAATGTTTCCTTACCAAGTTCCACTTACCAACGACGCTTCACTCCTCGGCAACAGCGCCAGAAAAGAGTCTTGATGACCCACAAGTGTAGGGGATCTATCGTAGTCCTTTCGATAAGTAAGAGTGTCGAACCCAACAAGGAGCAGAAGGAAATGACAAGCGGTTTTCAGTAAGGTATTCTCTGCAAGCACTGAAATTGTAGGTAACAGATAGTTTTGTGATAGGATAATTTGTAACGGGTAACAAGCAATGAAAGTAAATAAGGTGCAGCAAGGTGGCCCAATCCTTTTCGTAGCAAAGGACAAGCCTGGACTAGTTCTTATGAAGAGAAAATCGCTCCCGAGGACACATGGGAATTATCGTCAAGCTAGTTTTCATCACGCTCATATGATTCGTGTTCGTTACTTTGATAATTTGATATGTGGGTGGACCGGTGCTTGGGTATTGTCCTTTCTTGGACAAGCATCCCACTTATGATTAACCCCTATTGCGGGCATCCGCAACTACAAAAGAAGTATTAAGGTAAACCTAACCATAGCATGAAACATATGGATCCAAATCAGCCCCTTACAAAGCAACTCATAAACTAGGGTTTAAGCTTCTGTCACTCTAGCAACCCATCATCTACTTATTACTTCCCAATTGCTTCCTCTAGGCCCAGATAATGGTGAAGTGTCATGTAGTCGACGTTCACATAACACCACTAGAGGAGAGACAACATACATCTCATCAAAATATCGAACGAATATCAAATGCACATGCCTACTAATAGCAAGACTTCACCCATGTCCTCAGGAACAAACGTAACTACTCACAAAGCATATTCATGTTCCTGATCAAAGGAGTATTAATATGCATTAAGGATCTGAACATATGATCTTCCACCAAATAAACCAACTAGCATCAACTACAAGGAGTAATCAACACTACTAGCAACCCACAGGTACCAATCTGAGGTTTTGGTACAAAGATTGGATACAAGAGATGAACCAGGGTTTGAGAGGAGATGGTGCTGGTGAAGATGTTGATGGAGATTGACCCCCTCCCGATGAGAGGATCAATGATGATGACGATGGTGATGATTTCGCCCTCCCGGAGGGAAGTTTCCCCGGCAGAACAGCTCTGCCGGAGCCCTAGATTGGTTCCGCCAAGGTTCCGCCTCGTGGCGGTGGAGTTTCGTCCCGTGAGCTTGCTTCTGATTTTTTTCCAGGGTAAAAGACTTCATATAGTAGAAGATGGGCACCAGAGGGCTCCCAGGTGGCCCACGAGGCAGGGGGCTCCCCTAGGGGGGTAGGGCGCCCACCCTCGTGGGTGGTGGGTGGCCCCCCTCAGGTATTTCTTTCACTGAATATTTTTTATTAATTCCCAAAATGACTTTCATGGAGTTTCAAGACTTTTGGAGCTGTGCAGAATAGGTCTCCAATATTTGCTCCTTTTCCAGCCGAGAATCCTAGCTGTCGGCATTCTCCCTCTTCATGTAAACCTTGTAAAATAAGAGAGAATAGCCATAAGTATTGTGACATAATGTGTAATAACAGGCCATAATGCAATAAATATCGATATAAAAGCATGATGCAAAATGGACGCATCAACTCCCCCAATCTTAGACCTCGCTTGTGCTCAAGCAGAAGCCGATATCAAAAAATATGTCCACATGTTTAGAGATAGAGGTGTCGATAAAATAAAATACAGACATGAGGGCATCATGATCATTCTTATAACAGCAACACACACACACACATATATATATATTGTCATATGATTTATTATGCTCAAGTAACAATCTATTTACAATGTCAAGTATGATTCAGAAACTTCATTGAGAACTAACAAACTACGATCTCAGTCACTGGAGCAATGTCAAGTAAAAGATAGGCCCTTCGCAGAGGAAGCAGAGGTTGTCATGTGCTTTTTGGTTGGATGCACGAAATCTTAATGCAAAAGAACGTCAGTTTATATTGCCACTTGTGATATGAACCTTTATTATGCAGTCTGTCACTTTTATTACTTCCATATCACAATATCGTATAAAGCTTATTTTCTCCACACTAATAAGTCATACATATTTAGAGGGCATTTTTTATTGCATGCAACATGAGAACTTACTTGAAGGATCTTACTCAATCCATAGGTAGATATGGTGGACTCTCATGGAAAAACTGGGTTTAAGGATATTTGAAAGCACAAGTAGTATCTCTACTTGGTGCAAGGAATTTGGCTAGCATGAGGGGGAAAGGCAAGCTCAACATGTTGGACGATCCATGACAATATACTTTAACTAAGATGTGAGAAAACATAACCCATTACGTTGTCTTCCTTGTCCAACGTCAACTCTTTAGCATGTCATACTTTAATGAGTGCTCACAATCATAAAAGATGTCCAAGATAGTGTATTTATATGTGAGAACCTCTCTTTCTTTATTACTTCCTATTAATTGCAACGATGACCAAAACTATGCTTGCCAAGTCTCAACAACTTTTAATCATCATACTCTGTATATGTGAAGTCATTACTCTCCATGAGATCAATCTGATCTCTTTTATTCCTTTTATACTTTTATGCACTTAAGATCATAGCAAGATAGCAAAGCCCTTGACTCAACATTAATCTTTATTATATATAGCTCACGAATTCGATTACATAGTGGGATCACAAAGCAAAACTCAAAACAAATTAATACCAAAACCTTTATTCTACTAGATCAAGATATTACCAAAAGGATCGAACTAAGTAAAATGGTAAAGATAGGAGTGTGATGGTGATACGATACCAGGGCAACTCCCCCAAGCTTGGCAGTTGCCAAGGGGAGTGCCCATACCCATGTGTTTATGTCTCCTTCTTCGGAGTTGGTGGTGTGATCTTCTTGGCGATGATGCCCCTCAGGATATGATTCTCCTCCTCGAGCTTATTGACTTGTTGCTTGAGGTCCATATTTTCCTGGCGGATCTTGCCCGTGACGGCTAAAGCTCCTTTCACCCAAGTATGTTGCATAGCTGCTGGAGAACAAGTGACACTCTTTTTCATATTTTCATAAGACAGAAATTTAACATTGGAAGAGATGACCGAGTTTGGAATGGTCGAGCTCTGTAGTTCCCCCATTGTGAATCCGGCTTAGAAATGAGAGGTAACTTCTTGATCCTCATCCATAGCATCTATCGTTTTCAAGTCGGCCTCCATGCATCTCATCCTCCGTTGATGTCCCAAAGTGATAAGCATCACTGTTTGCTCCTGGACCTGGCGTCAGGTGAGACACCCGACTCTCCCCGACTGACTCTTGAGAGGACATCTTACTCTAAAACTACGACAGAAACAGCTCAGAACAAAAACACATGATTTTTGCGTGACACGGTGGTCAAAACCTTCAGGAGATTATATAATGAATTTTTTTACCGACCGAAAGAAGTATCATGCAAGAAAATGGAGTCTCGAGAGCACACGAGGTGCCCACGAGGCAGGGGGCACGCCTAGGGGGGTAGGGCGCGCCCTCCACCCTCGTGGATGCCTCGTGTCCTTCTCGGACTACTTCTTATTTTTCTATTTTCTCAAATATTCCAAAACAGATAAAAATTGCTATTAGAACTTTTTTGGAGTTGGTTTACTTACCGTACCACATACCTATTCCTTTTCAGAGTCTAAAACATTCTGGAAAGTGTCTCTTATGTATTCCTCCGGGGTTACGGTTTCAATAACATTAGTTTCAACATTTATAGGATTACCTGAGATATAATGTTTGATTCTTTGACCGTTCACCACCTTTGGATTTGTGCCTTCGAAGTTGTTGATTTTTATGGCACCGGAACAATAGACATCCTCTATAACGTAAGGGCCTTCCCATTTAGAGAGAAGTTTTCCTGCAAAAAATCTTAAACGAGAGTTGAATAGCAACACATAATCACCTTCGTTAAACTCACGCTTTTGTATCCTTTTGTCATGCCATCTTTTAACTTTTTCTTTAAACAGTTTGGCATTCTCGTAGGCCTGGGTTCTCCATTCATCAAGTGAGCTAATGTCAAATAACCTCTTCTCACCGGCAAGTTTGAAATCATAATTGAGCTCCTTAATGGCCCAATATGCCTTATGTTCCAGTTCGAGAGGTAAGTGACATGCTTTCCATAAACCATTTCATATGGATACATACCCATAGGATTCTGATATGCAGTTCTATAAGCCCATAATGCATCATCAAGTTTCTTGGACCAATTCTATCTAGACCTACTAACAGTCTTTTGAAAATTAATTTAAGCTCTCTGTTACTCAATTCTACTTGACCACTAGACCGTGGGTGATATGGAGATGCAATTCTATGATTAACATCATACTTAGCAAGCATTTTACGAAAAGCACCATGAATAAAATGTGAACCACCATGAGTCATTAAGTATCTAGGGACTCCAAACCTCGGAAAAATAACTTCTTTAAGCGTCTGAATAGAGGTGTTATGATCAACACTACTAGTTGGAATAGCTTCTACCCACTTAGTAACGCAATCAACCGCAACTAAAATATGTGTATACCCATTAGAGGCAGGAAACGGTCCCATATAATCAAAGCCCCAAACATCAAATGGTTAAATAACAAGAGAATAATTCATAGGCATTTCTTGATGTCTACTAATATTACCAATTCTTTGACATTCATCACAAGACAAGACAAACTTACGGGCATCTTTGAAGAGAGTAAGCCAATAAAAACCGGATTGCAATACCTTATGTGGAGTTCTATCTCCAGCGTGGTGTCCTCCATATGCCTCAGTGTGACACTTGCGTAGGATCTGTTCCTGTTCATGCTCAGGTACACAATGTCTAATAACACCATCTACTCCTTCTTTATAAAGGTGTGGGTCATCCCAGAAGTAATATCTTAAATCATAGAAGAACTTTTTCTTTTGCTGGTATGTAAAACTAGGTGGTATGAATTTAGCAACAATGTAATTAGCATAATCAACATACCATGGAGCAGTACGAGAAGCATTTATGACAACTAATTGTTCATCAAGAAAGCTATAATTAATAGGTACTGGGTCATCAAGAACATTCTCTAACCTAGACAAGTTGTCTGCAATGGGGTTCTCGGCTCCCTTTCTATCAATAATATGCAAATCAAATTCTTGTAGCAAGAGAACCCATCTAATAAGTCTAGGTTTAGCATCTTTCTTTTCCATAAGCTATTTAATAGCAGCATGATCGGTGTGAACAATTACTTTAGAATCAACAATATAAGGTCTAAACTTATCACAAGCAAATACAACTGCTAAGTATTCTTTTTCAGTAGTAGCATAATTTCTCTAGGCAGTGTCTAGAGCTTTACTAGCTTATTGAATAACTTTTAGTTTCTTATCAACTCTTTGTCCTAGAACAGAACCTACAACATAATCACTAGCATCACACATAATTTCAAAGGGTAAATTCCAATCAGGTGGCTGAACAATAGGTGCAGAAATCAAAGCTTTCTTAAGTGTTTCAAATGCTTCTACACAATCATCATCAAAGACAAAAGGAATATCTTTTTGCAATAGATTAGTCAGAGGCCTAGAAATTTTAGACAAGTCCTTAATGAACCTCGTATAAAACCCGGCATGACCAAGGAAACATTTTATACCTTTAATGTCCTTGGGACATGGCATCATTTCAATAGCATCAACCTTAGCTTTATCAACTTCAATACCTCTCTCAGAAATTTTATGCCCCAAGAAAATGCCTTCATTAACCATAAAGTGGCACTTCTCCCAATTCAAGACAAGACTAGTATCTTCGCATCTCTGCAAAACTCGATCAAGGTTGCTCAAGGAATCATCAAAAGAGGATCCATAAACGGAGAAATCATCCATGAATACCTCACAAATCTTATCACAAAAGTCAGAGAATATAGACATCATGCATCTTTGAAAGGTAGCAGGTGCATTACATAAACCAAAAGGCATACGTCTATAAGCAAAACTACCGAAAGGGCAAGTAAAATTGGTCTTTTCTTGATCCTCCCCTGACACAGGTATTTGAGAGAAACTAGAGTAACCATCTAGGAAGAAAAAATGTGTATGTTTGGATAGTATTTCTAGCATTTGATCAATAAAAGGTAAAGGGTAATGATCTTTTTTAGTAGCTTTATTTAACTGACGGAAATAAATTACCATTCTATAACCTGTAATGATTCTTTGCGGGATCAATTCATCTTTATCATTAGGAACGACAGTAATACCTCCCTTCTTAGGGACACAATGAACAGGACTTACCCACTAAGTTTCAGCAACATGATAAATTATACATGCCTCGAGGAGCTTTAGTATTTCTTTTCTTACCACTTACTTCATCTTAGGATTTAATCACCGTTGGTGATCAATGACTGGTTTGGCATCTTCCTCCAACTTTATTTTGTGTTGGCATAGAGTGGGACTAATGCCCTTAAGATCATCAAGAGTATATCCAATAGCAGCACGGTGCTTCTTCAGAGTTTTCAATAATCTTTCCTCTTCCTGCTCTGAAAGATTAGCACTAATAATAATAGGGTATATCTTTTTTTCATCAAGATAAGCATATTTAAGAGTATCAGGTAATGGTTTGACAGAAATTTTTTTTGTTCGGCCCAAAATGTTACAAATGTGTCTTTTTTGTAGTGTCCTCTACTCACCTACACCTCCTATTATTTTCTAGCAACGGACGCCGGACCAGTAAACCCTCATACTCCCCACCGTGTGGGCAACCATTGTTGAATCTTCCCTGGCTTTGTGTCGTTCCCTTCCTAGGCCTCGCCGTCGTCCACCGCCATGGTGCTCTCGGTGTGGCCTGGTCAACGTGGTCAACGAACGACATCCATCGGACGTGGACTGTACACGGAGAGGCTGACCGCTGGGTCCACGGCCGCACACAAGGAAATGCCTCCTTATTACGCACAAAATAATGATTCCTCCACCTGACAGCTGGGACCCACTGGAAGGGCCTCTGTATTTCACAAAAAAACACTCCCCCCGCTAACAGGTCGGACCCACCAGCTATATCTTCTTATGCAAGGAAGTGCCTCCTTATTACGCAAAAAAAAGAATACCCCCTGCTAACTGGGACCCACAATAGTGGGAGGCTGACTTGTGGTCCAACTAAGTTGGCGAGGATGGAGGTCTTTGTCAACATAGTCAATATGAACGATCCTAGCTCCAGTGACCGTACAATGTCCATCCAACGGCCGTAGTGCTTCTTCAACCTCTGGTTTTCTTGCTCCAGCCGCCCAAACTAGCGCCGGTCGTGCCACGTGCTCCTGCCTCCTGTGGCCGGCTGTGATGCCGCAGAGGCCTCACCGCCCCCTACTACTCCCACTGCTGGCCAGGCCATCCCTCTACTCACCCACACCCCCTATTATTTTGCGAAGACGACAGCCTCACACTGTAGCCGAACGAGTGAACCCTCATACTCCTCTACGCGTGGGCATCCACTACCACGTCTTCCCCGGCTCCGTATCGCCCCCTTCCTAGGCCTCGCCATCGTCCATCACCTTGGTGCTCTCGGCGCGGCTTGGTCAACATGGTCAAGGAACGACTTCCATTGGAAGAGTACTGTACGTTGATAGGCTGACAGCTGGGTCTAGGGCAGCCGCAAGGAATTGGCTCCTTATTACCCGCAAAATAATTATTCCTCCACCTCAGAGCGGGGACCCACTGGACAGGCAACCATATTTCGTGAAAAAAAAACGTTTCCCCCTGACTGTTCAGACCCACCAGCTATATCTTTGCACGCAAGGAAGTGCCTAACAGTCGGGACCCACCTGGTCAAAGCGTACGTAGCGTTGTCATTCTGGTCGCGAACGTGTACGTACAAACTAGTTGACGTAGAGGCGCGCACGTGTCATAGTACAAGTGCGGGATAACCCACAAGTATAGGGGATCGCAATAGTTTTCAAGGGTAGAGTATTCAACCCAAATTTATTGATTCGACAGAAGGGGAGCCAAAGAATATTCTCAAGTATTAGCAGTTGAGTTGTCAATTCAACCACACCAGGATAACTTAGTATCTGCAGCAAAGTATTTAGTAGCAAAGTAGTATGGAAGTAACGATAATAGTAGTAAAAGTAACAGTAGCAGTTTTGTAGTAATTGTAACAGTAGCAACGGTAAAGTAAATAAACAAAGCACAATATGTGAAAATCTCGTAGGCATTGGATCAGTGATGGTTAATTATGTCGGATGTGATTCCTCATGTAATAGTTATAACATAGGGTGACACAGAACTAGCTCCAGTTCATCAATGTAATGTAGGCATGTATTCCGAATATAGTCATACATGCTTATGGAAAAGAACTTGCATGACATCTTTTGTCCTACCCTCCCGTGGCAACGGGGTCCTAGTGGAAACTAAGGGATTTTAAAACCTCCTTTTAATAGAGTACCGGACCAAAGCATTAACACATAGTGAATACATGAACTCCTCAAACTAGGGTCATCATCAAGAAGTATCCCGATTATTGTCACTTCGGGGTTGTCAGATCATAACACAAAATAGGTGACTATATACTTGCAAGATAGGATCAAGAACTCACATATATTCATGAAAACATAATAGGTATAGATCTGAAATCATGGCACTCGGGCCCTAGTGACAAGCATTAAGCATAGCAAAGTCATAGCAACATCAATCTCAGAACATAGTGGATACTAGGGATCAAATCCTAACAAAACTAACTTGATTACATGGTAAATCTCATCCAACCCATCACCGTCCAGCAAGCCTACGATGGAATTACTCACGAACGGTGGTGAGCATCATGAAATTGGTGTGGAGGATGGTTGATGATGATGACAGCGACAAATCCCCCTCTTCAGAGCCCCGAACGGACTCCAGATCAGCCCTCCCGAGAGAGATTAGGGCTTGGCGGCGGCTCTGTATCGTAAAACACGATGAAACTTTCTCTCTGATTTTTTTCTCCGCTAAAGAAAATATATGGAGTTGGAGTTGAGGTCGGTGGACATCTAGGGGGCCCACGAGGCAAGGGGCGCGCGCTAGGGGAGGGGGTGTGCCCCCACCCTCGTGGACAGGGTGTGGGCCCCCTAACGCTGATTCTTTTGCAAGTATTTTTTATTTATTCTGAAAAGTTGCTTCGTGGATTTTCAGGTCATTCCGAGACCTTTTATTTCTGCACAAAAATAACACCATGGCAGTTCTGCTGAAAACAACGTCAGTCCGGGTTAGTTCCATTCAAATAAGGCAAGTTAGAGTGCAAAACAAGGGCAAAAGTGTTTGGAAAAGTAGATACGATGGAGACGTATCAACTCCCCACAAGCTTAAACCTTTGCTTGTCCTCAAGCAATTCAGTTGACAAACTGAAAGTGATAAAGAAAAACTTTTACAAACTCTGTTTGCTCTTGTTGTTGCAAATACGTAAATCTAGCATTCAAGTTTTTAGCAAAGATTATGAACTAACCATATTCACAATAACACTTAGGTCTCAGTTTACCCATGTCAATGGCATAATCAACTAGCGAGCAATAATAATAAAACCCAGATGACAACACTTTCTCAAAACAATCATAATATGATATAACAAGATGGTATCTCGCTAGCCCTTTCTGAGACTGCAAAACATAAATGCAGAGCACCTTTAAAGATCAAGGACTGACTAAACATTGTAATTCATGGTAAAAGAGATCCAGTCATAGTCACACCCAATATAAACTAATAGTAATGCATGCAAATGACAGCGGTGCTCTCCAGCGGGTGCTTTTTAATAAGGGGGTGATGACTCAACACAAAAGTAAATAGATAGGCCCTTTGCAGAGGGAAGCAGGGATTCGTAGAGGTGCCAGAGCTCGATTTTAAAATAAAGATGAATAACATTTTGAGATGTATACTTTCACTGTCAACATAACAACTATGAGATCTCGATATCTTCCATGCGACACACATTATAGGCGGTTCCCAAACATAATGGTAAAGTTTATACTCCCGCACCACCAACAAGCATCAATCCATGGCTTGCCCGAAACAACGGGTGCCTCCAACTAGCAACAATCCCGAGGGAGTTTTGTTTAATTATTTTCATTTGATTCGAGCATGGGAATGGGCATCCCGGTTACCAGCCATTTTCCCGTGAATGAGGACCGGAGTCCACTCCTCTTGATAATAACCCACCTAGCATGGAAGATATAGACAGCCCCAGTTGATACATGAGCTTCTCGAGCATACAAAACAGAATTTCATTTGAAGGTTTGGAGTTTGGCACATAAAAATTTACTTGGAACAGCAGGTAGATACCGCATATAGGAAGGTATGGTGGACTCATATGGAATAACTTTGGGGTTTATGGAGTTTGGATGCACAAGCAGTATTCCCGCTTAGTACATGTGAAAGCTAGCAAGAGACTGGGAAGCGACCAACTGAGAGAGCGACAACAGTCATGAACATGCATTAAAATTAATCAACACCGAGTGCAAGCATGAGTAGGATATAATCCACCATGAACATAAATATCGTGAAGGCTATGTTGGTTTTGTTTCAACTACATGCATGAACATGTGCCAAGTCAAGTCACTCGAATCATTCAAAGGAGGATACCACCCATCATACCACATCACAACCATTTTAATAGCATGCTGGCATGCAAGGTAAACCATTATAAGCTCTTAGCTAATTAAGCATGGCATAAACAACTATAATCTCTTCTTGTCATTGCAAACATGTTTATTCATAATAGGCTGAATCAGGAACAATACTAATCATATTTACAAAAACAAGAGAGGTCGAGTTCATACCAGCTTCTCTCATCTCAGCCAATCCATCATATATCGTCATTATTGCCTTTCACTTGCACGACCGAACGGTGTGTATAATAATAATAGTGCACGTGCATTGCACTAAGCTGGAATCTGCAAGCATTCAATTCAAGGGAGAAGACAAGGTAATACAGGCTCTTGATTAAATCAACAATAATGCATATGAGAGCCACTTAGACATTTTCACGGTGGTCTTCTCCTCTCGACCCCAAAGGAAAGAAAAGAAATATAACTATTTACACGGGAAATCTCCTAACAAGAAAAAGAAGAACGAGAAATCTTTTTGGGTTTTCTTTTAATTTACTACTACTACTACAGCATGGAAAGTAAACTAACTATTTTTTTGGTTTTTCTTAAGGTTTAACAAACACACAAGAAGAAAGCTAGAAAAAGAAAAATAAACTAGCATGGATAGTACAATGAAAAAGTATGAGCACCGACAGCTAGAATGAGTGTGTGAACATGAATGTAATGTCGGTGAGAAATACGTACTCCCCTGAGCTTAGGCTTTTGGCCTAAGTTGGTCTATGGCCATGGATAGCCTGGCTGATATCCGAAGTTGTAACTGGGGTCGTACTGAGATGCAGCAGCCATTGCCTCCTGGTCTGCGGCTTGGCGGCGAGCTGCCTCCTTCCTCCTCTCGTACTCATTTGCCTCCTACTAGTTATAACGTATCTTCTTTTTGCCTGATAATCAAAAAGGGCAGGAGCAGGGAGAGTAATATGGACAGCTCGATGCCTGTCAAAGATTAGTTGATACTGGAGGAATTGTTCATTCCTCTGAAGAAAATGATGACTAACCATGGCATTATAATCTAAATAAGCGGGAGGCAACTCCATATCAACTTCATGTACAGATATACCAAGATAATTAGCCACACGGGTCGCATAAATCCCTCCAAACAAATCTCCAACTAAACCATTATTATGCAACCTACATGCAACAATTGCCCCCAAGTTGTATTGTTTGTCACCTAATATATCACTCTTGAGAACAAAAAGATTAGGAACACACATGTGACATGCTTCATCTTTACCATTAATGCATCTACCAATGAAAAGAGCAAAATAATGTATAGCGGGAAAGTGAATGCTCCCTATGGTAGCTTGTGCTATTTCTCTAGATTCTCCAATAGTGATACTAGCAAGAAAGTCTTTATATTCAGATTTACGAGGATCATTAACACTGCCCCATTGCGGGAGTTTACAAGCAGTAGTGAAATCTTCTAGGTCCATGGTATATGATTTATCATAAATATCAAACAGGACAGTTGGAGAATTACGCGAAGATGTAAATTTAAACCTTCTCACAAAGGAGCCAGTCAAATAGTAGTACTGAGGACACTTATCTTGCATGAAGTCCTCAAGATCGGCATTCCGCACATATGCATCAAATTAATCCTTCATGCCCGCATTGACCATAAACTCCTCTGACGGCCATTAACAAGGCCGCACATCAGCTTCGCTTTATGGCGACCAGACCTCAAACAGTCTGATCTTTGTGCATCAGTGTCATCCCTGTATCGCTAATGCTGACACGCATAGTACTTGAGGACTTATAATAGAGTAGCAATCACACACTTATTACATCAAATGTCTCAGAAGAGAACTTATTACATAATATGGCTTAAGGCCATCAAAAATGATAACAGCGGAAGGCTTGGAAGATAAAGTGAGTCCATCAACTCCAGTGGCATCACTAAGTGAAAGACAACAACCTATGGCACCTTACTCATCGTCTAAAAAGTCTGCAACATGAACGTTGCAGTCCGAAATGGGTCAGCACATGGAATATCCTGGCAATGTAACACATAGAGTAATGAACAGAATAAATGCTATCACTACATGCATATATGACTGGTGGAAAGCTCTACGGTTACAGTTTTGCATAAAGCTAATTTTCCCTACAACAAAGGAATAAATTTTATTTAACTATCATGGTGGTTGTTAAACATTGAGAAGGTTCCTCCAACTCAATCCCAATTAAGCATCATCATTAAACCCAATCAAATTATATTTAGAGTGATGTGATCAACATGATAATCCAGAAACTAGATACTCAAAACGTCCATAACCGGGGACACGGCTAACCATGATTAGTTTGTACACTCTGCAGAGGTTTGCGCACTTTTCCCCACAAGACTCAAATACATCCATGTTCGGAGAATCGAGGCACAGTCTTTCTGAAACAATAACTCTTTACTCTGGGTGGACAGTTACACCTACTTTTCCCAACATCTGCTAGCCCACAACTGAAAGAGGTCTTGCAACTTACTCAACTATGCTAGAGCCCATAATAGCTTGTGGCTGCACACGAAAGTTTCTCACACGAATAATCTTATGATCCCTTTGAGCCTGGGTGGCGGACCATAGGATGATCACACGGGTACTCCGAGATATCCTAGGACAACACTGGATTCTCCAGGTGCCCTGACAACCACTGGGTACTCCAGGGTGTCTCAAGCAATCCACCCAGATGTGTATTAAAGTAGCCACCTTAATTTAACCACTAAGTAACAAAACTCACATCTGTCATGAATCACTCAAACCAAACCACCTCCACAAGCAGAGCATAGCAATATGAGCAACGTAGCAGTAACTTCCACAGGTTTGATAATAAATAGGTAATAGGTTCTACCTCATCATCTACTTCCCAGAACCCACATGTTAATCAGATCCTAACCATGCAACTGTTTGACGATTGATCTAATGCAATAAAACTGGGTAGTAAAGAGGTATGATCAAAGTGTTACTTGGCTTGCTGATGATCCGTGGAACCTAGAGAGTCGTAGTAGCACGCTTCGTACTCCGGGTACTCTATCGCCAACAAACAAGCATACAATAAGCACTCAACTAGAAGCACGTGTAAAACTCAAATAAGAGATCTAACTAGAAAGTCCAACTTAAGAACTCCGGTTTGCAAAAAAATCAAATCATCGAAGCAACAAAACTCAAACTGCGAAAGAAACACGATCCATTTACTAATCTGGACTAAAGTCAAATTTTACAGTACCGAAATCTTGTTCAAGTTGATTAAACAGAAAGAGGTCTTCGAGAAAAAGATCTAGGCGCTTGAATCGCCTGATTCCAATAAATGAGCGAAAAGATAAACTAAAACGAAAATCAGGGCAGAAATCGCGATCGGAAATAATTGCGGAAAACCCTGGAAAAAGAAAAACTGACAAACAGGATAACGAATGAACGTTAGTTGTCTGTGGCTAACGGGTGAAAACCGTTCGTTAAAATGAACGTACGGACGAACGTCCGCTATTTAGGTAAACCGAGAAAACCGAACCGATCTAATCTACATAAATAAAACTAGGTTTCTAGAAAAATACCGAGCGGTTTTAAAAAAACCGAATCGGTGTCGACGGTGGTTACTACCTCTTGCGAGGCTCCGGCGAGGCGGGGGCGGCTCCGGCGGGGCTCCTGGGCGGCGGCGAGGTGGCGGTGGGGTGACGGCGAGGCGCAGCGATGAGGCACGATGGCGGCGGCTCTGGCTTGCGGGCGGCGGTAGCGACTCCGGGTGGCGGGGTGGTGGGAGGAGGCGGGGGTGGCGGTATTTAAGGAGGAGAGGGGGGCTCCGGCGGCTTGGGGAGGGGGTCGAGGAGGAGGAGTCCTCCTCGAACGTGGTGGCATCGGCGTGCGCCGGCCGGACTCTCGGTCGGAGTCGGTCGGGCGAGGCGGGGCGCTGGCGAGGCCGGCCCGGCTCGGTTGGGCTGCTGGCCCAGTCGGGCGCGTGAACCTTTTTTAAAAAAAAATCCGCCGAAACTAAAAAAATCCTAGAAAATAAAATAAAAACCTAAAAATTCCAAAACAAATTTTCACCATCTAAAGAAAATATTTAGAACAAGATGAACATTTTCTTGGCCTAAAAATGCAATTTTGAAAACATGCAATTTTCTCCAATTCAAATAAAATTGCAATAAAATCCAAATAAAACTTTTTATTTGATTTTAATATTTTTCCTCTAATATTTCATTTATTTTGGAGAAGTCATTTTATCTCCTCTCATATATTTTTATTTTAGAAATATTAGGAAAGAAAAATAATCAAAACCAAATGATCCTCTTTTCAAAATTTGAGAAAACTCAAATATGAAAATAACAAAATCCCCAACTCTCTCCGTGGGTCCTTGAGTTGCGTAGAATTTCTAGGATCTACCAAAAATGCAATAGAATATGACATTAAATGATGATCTAATGTATAACATTCCAAATTGGAAATTTGGGATGTTACAAACCTACCCCCCTTAAGATGAATCTCGCCCTCGAGATTTGGGTTGGCTAGAAAATAGATGAGGGCAGTCCTTCTGTAGGTCTTCCTCTCATTCCCAGGTGGCTTCATCCTCTATATGGTGGCTCCATTGAACTTTGCAGAACTTGATAACCTTGCTGCGTGTGACTCGGCTGGCAAACTCGTGAATCTTCACTGGTTTCTCCTCGTAGGTCAAATCGCCATCCAACTGAATCGCTTCCAGTGGCAATGTATCTCTTAGAGGGATATCGGCCATCTCGGCGTGGCACTTCCTCAACTAGGAAACATGAAACACATCGTGAACTCCTGACAGTCCTTCGGGCAATTCCAACTTGTAAGCAACTTCTCCCATACGTTCCAAAATTTTGTATGGTCCAACAAAACGTGGTGCTAACTTTCCCTTAACTCCAAAACACTTAACTCCTCGAAGTGGTGACACACGAAGGTATACTCGGTCTTCGACTTCGTAATTTGTCTCCTTGCATTTAGAATCCACATAGCTCTTCTGCCCGGACTGGGCTACCTTGAGTCTATCGCGAATCAAGTTAATCTTCTCTTATTACTCTTTAATCAAATCTGGTCCAAACAACTGACGGACTCCAACTTCATCCCACAACAACGGTGTCCTGCACCTCCTTCCGTATAAAGCTTCGAAAGGGTCCATCTTCAAACTGGCTTGATAGCTGTTGTTATAAGAGAACCCTGCATATGGCAAATTGTCGTCCCAACTAGATCCATAGTCTAGTGCACAAGCTCTCAACATGTCCTCCGGAATCTGATTGACTCTCTCGGTCTGTCCATCTGTCTGTGGATGAAAGGCTGTACTAAACTCTAGCCTGGTAGCCAAAGTCTCTTGTAACTGATTCCAGAACTTTGAGGTAAAGTGGGTTCCTCTATCTGATACAATGGTCCTCGGAACTCCATGCAGACATACGATCCTGGTCATGTATATCTTTGCCAACTTAGCACTGGTGTAAGTGCTCTTCACTGGGATGAAATGAGCTACCTTCGTCAACCGATCGACTACAACCCATATCGAGTCGTAGCTTGAACGATTCATGGGCAATACCGTGATAAAATCCATGCCTAGCTTATCCCACTTCCATTCGAGTATCGGCAATGGCTGTAGCAACCCTACTGGCTTCTGATGCTCTGCCTTCACTCTCTGACATACATCACAAACTGCTACATACTCCGCAATATCCTTCTTCATTCCGGTCCACCAGAAACTGTCCTTCAAATCCAGATACATCTTGGGTTTTCCTAGGTGAATCGAATACGGCGAATCATGGGCTTCCTACAGAATCAACTTCCTGATCTCCGGGTCATTAGGCATGTATACGTGGTCCTCAAACCATAAGGTATCATGCTCATCCTCACGAAATCCTTTAGCCTTTCCCTTGCTCATCATTTCCTTTATCTCGATAATCTCCTTGTCCGTCTTCTGAGCTTCCCTGATCTTATCCATCAAAGTAGACTGAATTTCCAATGCTGCTACATAGACTCTCGGAACTATTTCCAAACATAGCTCGCGAAGATCCTCTGCTAACTCCTTGGGTAACTCTCCGGTCATGAGTGTATTGACATGGCTCTTGTGACTCAATGCATCGACTACTATGTTAGCCTTTCCGGGGTGATAATGCAATCTCATATCATAATCCTTGATGAGCTCCAACCATCTCCTCTGTCTAAGATTCAACTCCTTCTGCGTGAAGATATACTTCAAGCTCTGGTGATTCGTGTACACCTGACAATGGTTTCTGATGAGAAAGTGTCTCCAAGTCTTCAACGCATGCACTACGGCTGCTAACTCCAAATCATGTGTAGCATAATTCAACTCATGGGGTTTAAGCTGTCGTGAGGCATATGAAACGACTCTTCCCTCCTGCATAAGCACTGCTCCAAGTCCTCGACGAGAAGCATCGCAATACACTTGATAATCCTTGCGTCGATCTGGAAGAATCAACACTGGGGCTGTAACCAAACGTTTCTTCAACTCCTGAAACCTGGCCTCACATTCCTCAGTCCAATTGAATTTGGTGTCCTTCTTCAGCAACTCCGTCATGGGCTTTGGAATCTTAGAGAAATTCTCAATGAACCTCCGATAGTATCCTGCGAGTCCAAGAAAACTCCGGATCTCTCCAACTGATGTGGGTGCTTCCCAGTTTGTCATAGTGACAACCTTGGTGGGGTCTACTGCTATTCCTTCTCCGGATATAACATGTCCGAGGAATCCTACTTCCTTCAACCAAAACTCACACTTTATAAACTTGGCATATAGCTGATGTTCTCTGAGCTTCCCAAGTACCAAGCGCAAATGCTCCTTATGCTCCTCTTCATTCTTTGAGTAGACTGATATGTCATCAATGAACACCACGACGAACTTATCCAAGAACTCCATAAACACCTTGTTCATCATGTTCATGAAATAGGCAGGTGCATTAGTCAGACCAAATGACATAACAGTATACTCATATAGCCCGTACCTGGTGGTAAAAGCTGTCTTAGGTATATCCTGCTCTCGAATCTTCAACTGGTGGTATCCTGATCGCAGATCAATCTTGGAAAATACTTTAGCTCCTTGCAACTGGTCAAATAGATCATTGATCATCGGCAGTGGGTACTTGTTCTTGATCGTCACCTCATTCAATCCACGATAATCAACAACCATCCTTAACGATCCATCCTTCTTCTCCACTAGAAGCACTGATGATCCCCAAGGTGACGAACTTGGGCGAATATAGCCTTTATCTAGTAACTCCTTAATCTGCTTCTTTATTTCCTCCAAATCCTTTGCGGGCATCCTGTACATTCTCTTAGACATTGGCCCTGTGCCCAGCAAAAGCTCAATCAAAAAATCGATGTCTCTATCCGGTGGCATGCCTGGCAACTCTTCTGGAAATACATCAGGGAAATCCTTCACCACTGGTACTTCCTCCTGTATAACTCCTGATAAGGAATTCACTTGAGTCCTCTTCGGCACATGCCGGGATACATACTTAATCCTCCTTCCTTCTAGGGTGGTGAGCATGATCGACTTACTGGCGCAATCGATATTCCCTCCATACATTGATAGCCAATCCATACCCAAAGTCACATCCAAACCTTGTGACTCCAGAATTATCAGGTCTGAGGGGAAAACATGCCTACCTATGGTCAATGGCATCTGAAAACATCCTTGGCTTGCCATATGCTCCGCTCCTTGCGAGCTTACTAACATAGGTGTTCTAAGAACTTTGGTGGGCAACTTGTACTCATCCACAAATCCCCTTGATATCTATGAATGTGATGCGCCAGTATCGAAAAGAACGATTGCAGTAAATGACTTAACCAGAAACTTACCTATTACTGCATCTGGCTGGGCTTCAACCTCCTCCACGTTAATGTGGTTCACTTGTCCCCTGTTGAAAGGGTTGGGCTTCTTTCCAGAGCTTCCATTGCCGTTTCCATTCTTCCCTTCAGAACACTCCATGGCGTAATGTCCATTCTTCACGCACTTGAAACAAGTAATGTGACTTAGATCTTTCTTGGCGGGTGTTGCTGGGTTGGAATGGTTCTGGCCGTTGCTTCCTCCATTACCATTCCCATTCTTGGGGACACTATGGTTGTGCGAACTCCCTCCATTGTGATTGTGACCTCCATGGTTATGGTGAAGGGGTCCTCCCGAGTTCAGGGTAAAACGGGGCCTCTGCTGAGCTCCTGAATTGTACTTCCCTTGTCTGTACTTCCTCTTGCGGTTGTCAATCTACTGCTGCTTCCCTTCAATCATGAGAGCTCTATCTACCAACTCCTGGTAGTTGTTGAAGGTTGCCACCATCAACTGCATGCTCAGCTCATCATTCAGTCCCTCCAAAAACTTCTCCTGCTTAGCTGCATCCGTAGCAACGTCATCTGGGGCATAATGTGCTAACTTACTAAAATCATCCACGTATTGGCCCACAGTGTGTCCTCCCTGGCGCAAGTTATGAAACTCGGGCTTCTTCATGGCCATACCTCCTGCTGAAACATGGGCAGTGCGGAAAGCCTGCTGAACTGGTTGCATGTAACAGTGTCAATGGGGTAAGTGGATATGAAATTCTCCCACCATGATGTTGCGGGTCCATCAAGCTGATGTGCGGCAAAACACACTCTCTCCGCATTTGTGCATCCTGCAGTGGTCAACTCCCTTCCAATCTTGCGGAGCCAATCATCTGCAACTATCGGCTCGGTGCTACTAGAGAATACAGGTGGATTTAGCCTTAGGAAACAGGCTAAGTGATCAACTGGTGGTGGTGGGTTGTTGTTGTTGTTGTTCCCCTGATTTTGATTCTGGACTAGTAGCTGCATCAGGGTATTCTACGACTGGATCAACTGAGTGAGCTCTGGTGGGAAAGCAAATCTATTGTTGCGTCTTAGAGGCATCTGATGGGTTTAGAAAAGGTGAGAAAATAGAATAGAATGAGATCTAGAGGGAAAACACTACCCATATGCACATGAGACAAACACAAACATATCACTTCAACCAATTCAAACAAGGGCATACAACCGGTCTAACTATCATTACACAAGTGTTCGGACTATACTATATACATGGGGGAATACTACTACTGATATGGTGGTCGACTAGAAAACTTGATCGATGGAAGACTCCATGATATCTGCTCCAGCTTCATCAACATAGTCATCATCGCTATCGGGGTCCGAGTCGGTGTCGTCGATGATGATGTAGTTCTCTGGACAAGTGGAATCATTGTCTTCTCCTCCTGGTGCAAGGTCTCCCATGAATACTCCTAGCTTACTCGTCAAATCATCATTCTTCTCCACGAGTATCGTCATTTCCTCCTCATATCCATTGCGTCTAGACTTGAGTTCTTCCTCCAGCTCCGTGATCTTGGTCATTGCCTTCTTCAGATCTATCATGCCTGCGCACATCTGGTTCTCCTGGTGATGAATGTGCTGGTTTAGCTCTGGATGAAAGCTGCAATGGACATGTTCTTCCTGGTGCTGATCATCTCCCATTGCTCATCTCGGTGCCCACAAATCTGGTAGATAGTATCCTTGAGATCCTTGTGGTAAAATTCTCCAATGCGTCCCATGGTGATGTGGGCTGCCATGCTCTTTCCTAGACTCCAGGTTGGTGCATCAAAGGAAAACTCTATGGGCTCAGTGGCTGGCATGAACGTCCTTCCTGGAACTTGAACTCGAATCATCCAACGCTCCTCTACTGGTAAAGTGGTGATGTAGGTCCCAGTGAAGCTTGGTATTCCGATGTTCAGGTATCTAGTAACTTCCTTCAAGTGTCGTCCAAAAGGTGTATCTTCATCCGGTTGGGTGAACTTGTTCCTTGCATCCGCCATCCTAAAGAGTAGAAAAGGGAGAGGAGTCAGAAATGAGAAGAGAGTAGTGATCTAGGGCTTAGCTTAGTGGTCGTGTCCTATAGTCAGTGTGTGCTCTGATACCATCTTGTAGCGACTAGACCTCAAACAGTCTGATCTCTGTGCATCAGTGTCATCCCTGGATCGGTAATGCTGACATGCACAATACTTGAGGATTTATAACAAAGTAGCAAGCACACACTTATTACATCGAATGTCTCAAAAGAGAACTTATTACAATAATATGGCTTAAGGCCATCCAAAAACGATAACAGCGGAAGGCTTGGAAGAAAAAGTGAGTCCATCAACTTCAACGACATCACTGAGTGAAAGACAATGACCTATGGCACCTTACTCGTCGTCTGAAAAGTCTGCAACATGAACGTTGCAGCCCGAAAAGGGTGAACACATGGAATATGCTGGCAATGTAACACATAGAGTAATGAATAGAATAAATGCTATCACTACATGCATATATGGCTGGTGGAAAGCTCTACGGTTACAGTTTTGCATAAAACCAAATTTTCCCTACAACAAAGGAATAAATTTTATTTTACTATCATGGTGGTTGTTAAACATTGAGAAGGTTCCTCCAACTAAATCCCAATTAAGAATCATCATTAAACCCAATCAAATTATATTTAGAGTGATGAGATCAACATGATAATCCAGGAACTAGATACTCAAAACGTCCATACCCGGGGACACGGCTAACCATGATTAGTTAGTACACTCTACAGAGGTTTGCACACTTTTCCCCACAAGACTCGAATACATCCATGGTCGAAGAATCAAGACACAGTCTTTCTAAAGCAGTAACTCTTTACTCTGGGTGGACAGTTACACCTACTTTCCCCTACATCTGCTAGCCCATGACTGAAAGAGGTCTTGCAACTTACTCAACTATGCTAGAGCCCATAATAGCTTGTGGCTGCACACAGAAGTTTCTAGCATGAATAATCTTATGATCCCTTTGAGCCTGGGTGGCGGACTGTAGGATGATCACACGGGTACTCTGGGATATCCTAGGACAACACTGGATTATCCAGGTGCCCTCACAACCACTGGGTACTCCAAGGTTTCTCAAGCAATCCACCCAGATGTGTATTAAAGTAGCCACCTTAAGTTAACCATTAAGTAACAACACTCACATTTGTCATGAATCACTCAAACCAAACCACTTCTACAAGCAGAGCATTGCAATATGAGCAACATAGAAGTAACTCCCAAAGGCTTGATAATAAACAGGTAATAGGTTCTACCTCATCATCTACTTCCCAGAACCCACATGTTAATCAGATCCTAACCATGCAATTGTTTGAGGATTGCTCTAACGCAATAAAACTGGGTAGTAAAGAGGTATGATCAATGTGTTACTTGCCTTGCTGATGATCCGTGAAACCTAGAGACTCGTAGTAGCACGCTTCGCACTCCGGGTACTCTATCGCAAACAAACAAGCATACAATAAGCACTCAACTAGAAGCACGGGTAAAACTCAAATAAGAGATCTAACCAGAAAGTTCAACTGAAGAACTCCGGTTTGCAAAAAGAATCAAATCAAACTAAGCAACGAAACTCAAACTGTGAAAGAAACACGACCCGTTTACTTATCTGGACTAAAGTCAAATTTTACAGTACCAAAATCTTGTTCAAGTTGATTAAACGGAAAGAGGGCTTCGAGATGAAGATCTAGGCGCTTGAATCACCTGATTCTGATAGATGAGCGAAAAGATAAACTAAAACAAAAATCAGGGCAGAAATCGTGATCGGAAATAATCGCGGAAAACCCTGGAAAAAGAAAAACTGACAAACAGGCTAACGAATGAACGTTCGCTGTCTGCGGCTAACGGGTGAAAACCATTCGTTAAAATGAACGTACGGACGAACGTCCGCTATTTAGGAAAACCGAGAAAACCGAACCGATCTAATCTAAAAAAATAAATCTAGGTTTCTAAAAAAACCGAGCAGTTTAAAAAAAACTGAATCGGCGTCGGCGGCGCTTACTACCTCCTGCGAGGCTCCGGCGAGGCGGGTGGGGGGGGGGCTCCAGTGGGGTCTTGCAGCGGTGGCGGGGCTCCGGGGCGGCGGTGAGGTGGCGGTGGGGCGGCTTGCAGCGGCGGCGGTTCCGGGTGGCGGGGTGGTGGGAGGAGACGGGGGATGGCAGTATTTAAGGAGGGGAGGGGGCTCCATCGGCTTGGGAAGGGGGTCAAGAGTCCTTCTCGGATGCGGCGGCGGTGGTGTGCGCCGGCCGGACTCCTGGTCGGAGTTGGTCGGGCGAGGCGGGGCGCTGGCGAGGCAGGCCCGGCTCAGCTGGGCTGCTGGCCCAGTCGGGCGCGCGAACTTTTAAAAAAAAAGAAAATTCCGCCAAAACTAAACAAATCATAGAAAATAAAATAAAAATCTAAAAATGCCGAAACAAATTTTCTTGCCCTAAACTAAACAAATCCGCCGAAACTAAACTATTTAGACAAAAGATGAACATTTTCTTGGCCTCAAAATGCAATTTTGAAAACGTGCAATTTTCTATAATTCAAATAAAATTGCAATAAAATCCAAATAAAACTTTTTACTTGATTTTAATATTTTTCCTTTAATATTTCATTTATTTTGGAGAAGTCATTTAATCTCCTCTCATACATTTTTATTTTAGCAATATTAGGAAAGAAAAATAATCAAAACCAAATGATCCTCTTTTCAAAATTTGAGAAAACTCAAATATGAAAATAACGAAATCCCCAACTCTCTCTGTGGGTCCTTGAGTTGCGTAGAATTTCTAGGATCTACCAAAAATGCAATAAAATATGATATGAAATGATGATCTAATGTATAACATTCCAAATTGGAAATTTGGGATGTTACACCCTTGGTGGTTCATCGTCCTGCTCATGCATTGCGAGCTTGGGTCCTTTCTTTCTTGGAGAACCACCTTGGTATATTTTCCTAGACATATTTCTTACTCTAAAAAATTTCTGAAATTTTTAGTAACTCAAAATAAAAGTGAATCAAACTCAACAAAATTGATAGCAACTACTCCCACAAGTGCCTAGAGCCTATAACATGCATTAAAATTACTTGGGACCATATAAATTTGACATGCAAACTCAAGAACAGGGTCACCTAGGCAGCAAAAATTTGCAATGAATAAAGCACTAGAACAAAAACTAATTGAACCATTTGAGGAGTCACATACCAACGAACAATCCCTCAAAGCAGTTTTGTGAATGGAGCTTTGAGCAAGGAGATCGAAAATGGCAGCAAAATGAGCTAGAACTCGTTGTTGAGCTGGATGGTGATTTTTTTGGGAGGAAGAAGAAGTGTGTGGGTGCAGGAATAAGTGAAGGGGGCCACCATGGGCCCACGAGGCAAGGGGCGTGCCCTATAAGGGTGGGCGCACCCTGGACCCTCGTGGCCAGGTGCCAGCTCCCCCTGTTGTGTTCTCAGTGCCAGATATTCTCAAATATTCCAGAAAAAAATCATATTTGCAGGGCATTTGGAGAACTTTTATTGTTAGGATATTTTTTATTGCATGGATAATTCAGAAAACAGACAAATAATACTATTTTTACTTCATTTAATCTAAATAACAGAAAGTAAAAGGAGGGTACAGAAGGTTGTGCCTTCTAATTTCATCCATCTCATGATCATCAAAACGAATCCACTAACAAGGTTGATCAAGTCTTGTTAACAAACTCATTCCGAATAACATGGAACCGTGGAAATTTCAAATAACACTAGGTTACCTCAATGGGGATATTAACATCCCCAATAATAAGAATATCATATTTCTTCTTGACAGTGGGAAGAGGAAATTCAAAACCTCCAATAATGATAGTTGGAATTTTTCCAATAGAATTGATGCTATGAACTTGAGGTTGTTTCCTCGGAAAGTGTACCGTATGGTCATTACCATTAACATGAAAAGTGACATTGTCTTTGTTGCAATCAATAACAGCCCCTACAGTATTCAAAAAGGGTTTACCGAGGATAATCGACATACTATCTTCGTCGGGAATATCAAGAATAATAAAGTTTGTTAAGATAGTAACATTTGCAACCACAACAGGCACATCCTCACAAATACCGACAGGTATAACAGTTGATTTATCAGCCATTTGGAAAGATATTTTAGTAGGTGTCAACTTATTCAATTCAAGTCTACGATATAAAGAGAGAGGCATAACACTAACACCGGCTCCAAGATCACATAAAGCAGTTTTAACATAGTTTCTTTTAATGGAGCATGGTATAGTTGGTACTCTTGGATCTCCAAGTTTCTTTGGTATTCCACCCTTAAAAGTATAATTAGCAAGCATGGTGGAAATTTCAGCTTCCTGTATCTTTCTTTTATTTGTAATAATATCTTTCATGTACTTAGCATAAGGATTTACTTTAAGCATATCAGTCAAGCGCATACGTAAGAAGATAGGTCTAATCATTTCAGAAAAGCGCTCAAAATCCTTATCATCCTTTTTCTTGGATGGCTTAGGAGGAAAAGGCATGGGTTTCTAAACCCATGGTTCTCTTTCTTTACCGTGCTTCCTAGCAACAAAATCTCTCTTATCATAACGTTGATTCTTTGATTGTGGGTTATCAAGATCAACAGCAGGTTCAATCTCTACATCATTATTATTGCTAGGTTGAGCATCTACATGAACATTATCATTAACATTATCACTAGGTTCATGTTCATCACCATATTGTGTTTCAGCATCAAAAATAGAAATATCATTGGGATTCTCAGGTGTGTCTACAACAGGTTCACTAGAAGCATGCAAAGTCCTATCATTTTTCTTTTTCTTCTTTTTAGACGGACTAGGTGCATCTACATTATTTATCTGAGAATCTTGCTCAATTCTCTTAGGGTGGCATTCAGGATACAAAGGTTCCCGAGTCATTTTACCCGTTCTAGTAGCCACTCTAACAGCAAAATCATGTTTATTATTTAATTCATCAAGCAAATCACTTTGAGCTTTAAGTACTTGTCCTGCTTGAGTGGTAACCATAGAAGCATATTTACTAATGAGTTTAAGTTCACCTTTAACTCTAGCCATATAATCACTCAAGTGTCCAATCATGTAAGCATTACTCTTTAATTCTCTACCAACATAAGCATTGAAGTTTTCTTATCTAGCCATAAAGTCATCAAATTCATCCAGGCATTGGCTAGGAAACTTAGTAGATGAGATTTCAATTTTATCATATCTATAGAGAGAATTTACCTTTACTACCTATGTCGGGTTATCAAGACCATGTGTTTCTTCAATAGGTGGTAAATTAAGACCATGTATTTTTTCAACAAGAGGTAAATTCTTAACATCTTCAGCTTTAATACCTTTTTCTTTCATAGATTTCTTTGCCTCTTGCATATCTTCAGGACTGAGAAATAGAACACCCGTCTTCTTCGGAGTTGGTTTAGGAGTTGGCTCAGGAATTAGCTCAGGAAGAGTCTAATTATTTTCATTAGTCAACACATTATTCAATAGCAATTCATCTTGATCGACTGTTATTTCCCTGAAAACACAACCAGCACAACTACCCAAGTGGTCATTGGAAGCATCAGTTAGTCCATTATAAAAGATATCAAGTATTTCATTTTTCTTAACAGGACGACCAGGCAAAGCATTAAGTAATCGGAGAAGCCTCCCCCAAGCTTGTGGGAGACTCTCTTCTTCAATTTGCACAAAATTATATATTTCCCTCAAGGCAGCTTGTTTCTTATGAGCAGGGTAATATTTAGCAGAGAAGTAATAAATCATATCCTGGGGACTACGCATACAACCAGGATCAAGAGAATTAAACCAAGTTTTAGCATCACCCTTTAATGAGAACGGAAATATATTAAGGATATAATAGTAGCAAGATTTATCATCATTAGTGAACAGGGTGGCTATATCATTCAATTTAGTAAGATGTGCCACAACAGTTTCAGATTCATTGCCATAAAAAGGATCGGATTCAACTAAAGTAATTATCTCAGGATCGACAGGGAATTCATAGTCCTTATCAGTAACAAAGATAGGTGAGGTAGAAAAAGCAGGGTCATATTTCATTCTAGCATTTAGAGATTTTTGTTTCAATTTAGCTAATAACTTCTTAAGATCTGATCTATCATTGCAAGCAAGAATATCTCTAGTAGTTTCTGCATCCATAACATAAACCTCTGTAACAACAGGCAATTCATATTTAGGGGGAGAACCTTCATCATCACTATCTTCAATAATTTCATTTTCAATAATTTCATTCTCTCTAACCCTAGCAAGTTGTTTATCAAGAAATTCACCTAATGGCACAGTAGTTTCAAGCACACAAGTAGTTCCATCATAAGTATCATGCATAGCAGAAGTGGCATCATCAACAACATGCGACATATCAGAATTAATAGCAGAAGCAGGTTTAGGTGTCGCAAGCTTACTCATAATAGAAGAAGAATCTAGTACAGAGCTAGATGGCAGTTCCTTACCTCCCCTCGTAGTTGAGGGATAAATCTTAGTTCTTTCGTCTTTCAAGTTCTTCATAGTGACCAGCAGATATAAATCTCAAGTGACTCAAAGAATAGAGCTATGATCCCCAGCAACGGCGCCAGAAAATAGTCTTGATAACCCACAAGTATGGGGATCGCAACAGTTTTCGAGGGTAGAGTATTCAACCCAAATTTATTGATTCGACACAAGGGGAGCCAAAGAATATTCTCAAATATTAGCAGATGAGTTGTCTATTCAACCACACCTGGATAACTTAGTATCTGCAGCAAAGTATTTAGTAGCAAAGTAGTATGTAAGTAACGGTAATAGTAGCAAAAGTAACAGTAGCAGTTTTGTAGTAATTGTAATAGTAGCAACGATAAAGTAAATAAGCAAAGCACAATATGTGAAAAGCTCCTAGGCATTGGATCAGTGATGGATAATTATGTCGGATGCGATTCCCCATGTAATAGTTATAACAGGGTGACACAGAACTAGCTCCAGTTCATTAACGTAATGTAGGCATGTATTCCGAATATAGTCATACGTGCTTATGGAAAAGAACTTGCATGCCATCTTTTGTCCTACCCTCCCGTGGCAGCGGGGTCCTAGTGGAAACTAAGGGATATTAAGGCCTCCTTTTAATAGGGTACCGGACCAAAGCGTTAACACATAGTGAATACATGAACTCCTCAAACTACGGTCATCACTGAGAAGTATCCCGATTATTGTCACTTCAGGGTTGTCGGATCATAACACATAATAGGTGACTATAGACTTGCAATATAGGATCAAGAACTCACATATATTCATGAAAACATAATAGGTTCAGATCTGAAATCATAGCACTCGGGCCCTAGTGATAAGCATTAAGCATAGCAAAGTCATAGCAACATCAGTCTTAGAATATAGTGGATACTAGGGATCAAACCCTAACAAAACTAACTTGATAACATGGTAAATCTCATCCAACCATCACATCTAGCAAGCCTATGATGGAATTACTCAAGCACGGCGGTGAGCATCATTAAATTGGTGATGGAGGATGTTTGAAGATGACGACGGCGACGAATCCCCCTCTCCGGAGTCCTGAACGGACTCCAGATCAGCCCTCTCGAGAGAGATTATGGCTTGGCGGTGGCTCTGTATCGTAAAATGCGATGAAACTTTCTCTTTGATTTTTTTTCTCCGTGAAAGCAAATATATGGAGTTGGAGTTGAGGTCGGTGGATGTCCAGGGGGCCCACGAGGCAGGGGGCGCGCCCTAGGGGAGGGGTGCAACCCCCACCCTCGTGGACAGGGTGTGGGCCCCCTGATGCTGATTCTTTCGCCAGTATTTTTTATTTATTATGAAAAGTTGCTCTGTGGATTTTCAGGTCATTCCGAGAACTTTTATTTCTGCACAAAAATAGCACCATGGCAGTTCTGCTGAAAACAACATCAGTCCAGGTTAGTTGCATTCAAATCATGCAAGTTAGAGTCCAAAAGAAGGGCAAAAGTGTTTGGAAAAGTAGATACGATGGAGACGTATCAGCGCGCTCGTAGCATGTACACGCACGTACAGTGGCCAGTGTGCAAGAAAGAAAATACAGCCACGTACGTACATACGGGCGGGGTCTCGAACGCCTACTCGCGCATACATACGGCCAGCGCTCGTGCACATGGCTGAGTCAGAATGGAGAAACTGCGTCATCATCATGTTCATGGGGAAGCAACGGAATGCGTCGTGTTCATTGGGAGGCAACAGAATGTGCAGTGTTCATCGGGAGGCAACATAACGCATGGGAGCCAACCGGCTTGGATGGAACAACCATTGGAAACGAGGCCTGGCGTACCGCAGAACAGAGGAAACGGCCTTGTGTGCGACCGACCATGTTCGAAACAGGATCATGTTCATCGGGAGGGGTCTAGCGTACCACAAAACAGAGGAAACGGACTTGTGTTGGACCTCCTACGATCGAAACGGGGTCCTGTTGGTTGGGAGGGGTGTGGCATACCGCAAAACGGAGGAAACAAACTTGTGTTGGAGCGCTATAGTCGAAAGGGGGTCTTGTTCATCGGGAGGGGTGTGGCGTACCGCAAAACTGCACTCCATGGGATACTGTTCATCTCCACCATCGACCTCCTCTAGCCTCCACAGGCTACTGTTCATCCACCGTCGACCTCCTCCAGCCTCCACCTGCAACTTTTCATCCACGGGCTCCTGTCCATCCAGCCTCCACCGCACGCTACTCCACCATCTACTGTTCAACCAACCCTCTCCACAAGATCCTATTCAACCACCCCTCCACGGACTACTTTTCATCCACCACTCCACCGTCTACTATTCATCCAGCCCTCCACGGGGTCATCCTGTTCATCCAGCCCTCCACGGGATCCAGTTCATCCAGCCCCAACCGGCTCAATTGATTGGGGTCCTGTTCATCCAGAGGCAACACCACGGGGTCCTATTCATCCACCCCCACCGGGAACTGTTCATCCACCCCCCAGCAACACTCACTGTTCATCAAAGGAAGGAGGCCGCAGGGTTCGATCGGCTTCAGTTAGCAGCAGTAGCGAAGGAATCACTCGGGTTCAGTAACGTAGCTAGTGCACTCGCTCGGGTTCAGTTAGAGCCCAATGCCTCGCTCGGGTTCAGTTAGAGCCCAACACCTCGCACACACGCGCGTACGTGTACGAGAGAAACGCGCATCGCTCAGCCCCTGACCACCCACCATAACCGGGAACTCCCTGAAATTTTCCTCGCCCTTGCTTCTACCACGGTTTTTTCCGTCATGGACGGCCCAAAGAATGTCATCCAGCCGCGTCTCCGGCCCGCCCAGGATGAAAAGCCCATTTTCTGTCATGATTTTTTGTCATAAAAGTAGGAGCCCACCACATCTATGATGATACCGAGTTTTGTCCCAATTATCGTCATAGAAGTGTCATAAGTATGACAGAAAAAAATTGTTCGGCCCAAAATGTCACGGATGTGTCTTTTTTTGTAGTGTAATCCGATGTTCAGATACTTAGTGACTTCCTTCAAGTGCTTTCCAAAAGGGCTGTCATCATCCGGCTGAGTGAACTTGTTCCTGGGATTCGCCATCTATAGAGTACAAAGAGAGGAGAACTAGAAATGAGTAGAGAAGAGAAATCATGTGGTTCATTCTAGTGGTCGCGTCCTACAGTCAGTGTGTGCTTTGATACCATCTTGTAGCGACTAGACCTCAAGCGGTGAACTCTCTGTGCATCAGTGTCATCCCTGGATCGGTAATGCTGACACACACAGTACTTGATGAATTATAACAGAGTTTCAATCACACACTTATTACATCGAGTCCTCATAAAGAGTATGATTACATAAATAAATCATGGCTGAAGGCCATCTAATCTAAATAGCAGCAGAAGGCTTCGAAGGTAAATGAGTCCATCAACTCCAACGGCACAGCTGAGTGCAAAACAACGACCTATCGCACCTTAATCGTCATTTGAGTAGTCTGCAACATAAGACGCTGCAGCCTGAAATGGGTCAGCACATGGGATATGCTGGCATAGTTACACTGTAAAGAAATGATAATGCAAAAACTATATCTACATGCAATATTTGGCTGATGGAGGCTGTAAGTTTCATGTTTTTTTGCATAAAGCTAGTTTTTCCCTACAACAAAGGAATAAATTCATTTAACTACTCCCATGTTGCCCATTATTTGAGAAGGTTCCTCCAACTCAAATCCCAATTAAAATATCATCATTAACCTAACATCAAAATTAATTAGAGTAGCGTGTTGAGATCACATCAATAGATTCAAGTACCAGATACTCAAGATGTCCATAATCAGGGACACGACTAACCATGATTAGTTTACACACTCTGTAGAGGTTTGCGCACTTTTCCCCACAAGACTCGACCGCATCCATGATCGGATGATCGAGACATAGCCTTTCTGAAGCATCAACTATCTACTCCGGGTAGACAGTACCACCTACAACCCTCCACGTCTGCTAGTCTACCTCTTCAAGAGCTCACGCAACTTACTCAACTATGCCAGAGCCCATAATGGCTTGTGGCTGCACACGGAAGTTTCTGGCATGAATAATCTTATGATCCCTTTGAGCCTGGGTGGCATTCCATAGGATAATCACACGGGTACTTCGGGATTTCCAGAACAAACAACACTGGGTACTCCAGGTGCCTCAACCAACCCACCCAGATGTATATTAAAGTTGCCACCTTAATGTCATCCGATTAAATAACTCTCAAACTTCCATGTGTGAATCACGATCCAATCCCCATCTACGAGCATGGCTAAGCAATAATAAGCATAACGTATATTCCTGGAGTGATCAAAAGGTATTAGGTTCCTACCTCAAACACTACAACCAAAACCACATGTTCCCAATCCTACCAATGCAAATATTTGTGGGGCAGAACTAATGCATAGTAAAAACCGGGTATAAAAGAGTATGATCAAAGTGTAACTTGCCTTGCTGACGATTTGCAAACTCTAGAGATTCATAGTAACAAGCTTCGCACTCCGGGTAATCTAGCATAGACAAACAATAGCATAGATAAGCAATGACTCAAACGAAACACGAGAAAACTCAAGAAAAGATCAAAATCGAACATGAAACAAGCAACGGCTTAAACTAACAAGAGTCAAAACCTAACAGCAAAATTAATTTGATCTTAACAGTAGGTCATGTGATTAGCTATGGTTTGCAAAAGATTCAACTCAAACGGAGCAACGAAACTCAAAATACGAATGAAACAAGACTAATCTGGACTAAAGTCAAATTTTACAGTATGAAATCATGTTCTAGTTGATTAACTTGAAAGAGGGCTTCGAGACGAAGATTTTGGCACTGGTTTCATCTAATTTGGATAAACGGGTCAAAAGTTATACTAGTTTGAAAATCAGGGGCTGAATCGCGATAAAATATTCGCAGATAAGTCCTTGGCCGAAAATAAAACGAAAAAAAAACTAACGAACGAATGTTCGCTGTCTGAACCTAACCGGTGAATAATGTTCGCTAAAACGAAGAACGGACGAACGTCCGCTAAATAGAATAAACCGACGAAAAACCGATCTAAAATAATAAACTGGAAAACTAAAAAAACCCGGGATTAACCGAAAAAACCCGATCAACATCGGTCAACAGCGACGGCTCCGGCTAGATCCGCAACGAAGGCGGCATTCGGCACCGGCGGCGACACGGGTGGCGCGGGGCTGCGGCAACGCGGGGTGGTGCGGGCAGCGGCACTGGCGGCAGAGGGCGACGGCGGTGCTGCGCGAGCGGCAGAGCTGCGACGACGGCGGCACTGCGGTGGCGGGAGGCGGCGGCTTGAGGGCTCCGGGGGGGGGGGGTGGCGCTTATAAAGGGGGCCGGGCAGCGACTTGCTTGGGCAAGGGGCCGGCCCGGGGAGGAGTCCGGCTCAGACTCCCCTCGGCATCTATGCACGGCATGGTGGCGGGAAAGGCGGTGACACGCGGGAGTGGGCCGGCTGGGCTTCGGCCCAGTCGGTCCCGTAAACTTTTTTTTAAATAATTTCGCCCGAGAAGAAAATCTGAATGAAATATAAAAAAATCTAGAAAATGCCAAAAACAATTTTCACCATCTAAATAAAATATTTAGAACAAAGTGAACATTTTTCTGGCCTAAAAATGCAATTTTGAAAAATGCATATTTTTCTAATTCAAATAAAATACCAGAAAAATCATAATTTGATTTTAAAATTCTTTCTCCAATATTTCTCTGAATTTGAAGCAGTCATATTATCTTCTCTCATTTATTTTCAATATTGGAAATAGTTGGAGAGAAATATTATAACACCAAATTGATCCTTTCTTCAAATTTGAATAAAACTCAAATGTGAATTTTGTGAAACCTCCAACTCTCTCCGTGGGTCCTTGAGTTGCTTAAGATTTCTAGGATCTCTACCAAAATGCAAAAACAAATATGATATGCATATGATGTCCTATGTATAACATCCAAATTGAAAATTGGGATGTTACAAACCTACCCCCCCCCCCTTAAGATGAATCTCGCACTCGAGATTCGGGTTGGTCAGCAAAAAGGTTTGGATGGTCTCTACGAAGGTCTTCCTCTCGCTCCCAGGTGGCTTCCTCCTCGGTATGGTGGCTGCACTGAACTTTGCAAAACTTGATAACCTTGCTACGAGTCACTCGGCTAGAAAACTCGAGAATCTTGACTGGCTTCTCCTCATAAGTGAAATCACTGTCTAACTGAATCGCTTCCAGTGGCACTATATCCCTCAGAGGAAGATCGGCCATCTCTGCGTGGCACTTCTTTAACTGGGAAACGTGAGACAGATGGTGAACTCCTAACAATCCTTCTAGCAATTCCACCTTGTAAGCAACTTCTCCCATACGTTCCAAAACTCTGTATGGTCCCACAAAACGTGGTGCTAACTTTCCCTTAACTCCAAAACTCTTAACTTCTCGAAGCGGGGCACACGAAGATATACTCTGTCTCCGACTTCGTAAACTGTCTCCTTGCGTTTAGAATCTGCATAACTCTTCTGCCAGGACTGGGCTACCTTGAGTCTGTCGCGAATCAACTTAACCTTCTCTTCAAAGTCTTTGATTAAATCTTGTCCGAACAACTGTCGATCTCCAACTTCATCCCACAATAGGGGTGTCCTGCACCTCCTTCCGTACAAAGCTTCGAAAGGGGCCATCTTCAAACTGGCTTGATAACTGTTGTTATAAGAGAACTCTGCATACAAAAAATTGTCGTCCCAACTAGATCCATAATCTAGCGCACAAGCTCTCAACATGTCTTCCAGAATCTGATTAACTCTCTCGGTTTGTCCATCTGTCTGTGGATGAAAGGCTGTACTGAACTCTAGCCTAGTACCCAAAGTCTCATGCAACCGATTCCAAAACTTTGAGGTAAACTGGGTTCCACTATCCGATACGATGGTCCTCGGAACTCCTTGCAGACATACAATCCTGGTCATGTATATCTTCGCCAACTTAGCACTCGTATAAGTGGTCTTCACCGGGATGAAATGAGCTACTTTCGTCAAGCGATCGACTACAACCCAGATAGAATCATAGCCTGAACGAGTCCTGGGCAATCCAGTGATAAAATCCATGCCAAGCTTATCCCACTTCCATTCGGGTATCCGCAATGGCTATAGAAATCCAGCTAGCTTCTCATGCTCTGCCTTAACTCTCTGACATACATCACATACTGCTACATACACGGCAATATCCTTCTTCATTTCTTTCCACCAGAAACTTTCCTTCAAATCCAGATACATCTTAGTATTTCTTGGGTGAATCGAATACGGCGAATCATGGGCCGCCTGCAGAATCAACATCCTGATCTCGGGGTCGTTAGGCACATATATGCGATCCTCAAACCATAAGGTTTCATGCTCATCCTCACAAAATCCTTTAGCCTTTCATTTACTCATCCTTTCCTTTATCTCGGCAATCTCCTTGTTAGCCTTCTGGGCTTCTCTGATCTTACTCATCAAAGATTTCTAGGATATCTACCAAAATGCAAAAGCAAATATGAATTCATATGATGTCCTATGTATAACATCCAAATTGAAAATTGGGATGTTACACTGCATCTACTAATATTACTCCACACATCGACCGCT
Source organism: Triticum aestivum (assembly GCF_018294505.1). Taxonomy (NCBI): domain Eukaryota; kingdom Viridiplantae; phylum Streptophyta; class Magnoliopsida; order Poales; family Poaceae; genus Triticum; species Triticum aestivum. Next base: position 510,938,461 of record NC_057798.1, on the reverse strand, counting down.
ATCTAGCATGCATCTAGTGTATTAAGTTCATGGAAAAACGGTGTAATGCAATAAGAACGATAACATGATGTGGACAAGATCTATTTATGTAGAAATATACCCCATATTGTTATCCTTAATAGAAATGATACATACATGTCGTTTCCCTTTCTGTCACTGGGATCAAACACCGTAAGATCGAACCCATCACAAAGCACCTCTTCCCATTGCAAGATAAATAGATCAAGTTGGCCAAACAAAACCCAAATATCGAAGAGGAAATACGAGGCTATAATCAATCATGCATATAAGAGATCAAAGAAGACTCAAATAAGTTTCATGGATAAAAACATAGATCTGATCATAAACTCAAAGTTCATCGGATCCCAACAAACACACCGCAAAAAGACTTACATCATATGGATCTCCAAGAGACCATTGTATAAATAATCAAGAGAGAGAGAGAGAGAGAGAGAAATCCATCTAGCTACTAACTACGGACCCATAGGTCTACAAAGAACTACTCACCCATCATCGGAGAGGCACCAATGGACATGTGAACCCCTCCGAGATGGTGTCTAGATTGGATCTGGTGTTTCTGGACTCTGTGGCGGCTGGAATTGATTTTCATCGACTCCCTTAGGGTTTCTGGAATATTGGGGTATTTATATAGCAAAGAGGCAGTTCAGGAGCTCCCCTTAGGTGCTTTCCTGGCCCATTGGATGTCTTCTGGCCCAAAACAATCCACAAAAGTTTCGCTGCATTTGGACTCCGTTTGGTATTGAGCGATGTAGAAAACATGCAGAAAACAACAACTGACACTAGGCACTATGTCAATAGGTTAGTACCAAAAAATGATATAAAATCACTACAAAATAATTGTTAAACATCCAAGAATGATAATATAACAACATGGAACTATAAAAAATTATAGATACGTTGGAGACGTATCAGCATCCCCAAGCTTAATTCTTGCTCGTCCTCAAGTAGGTAAATGATAAAAACAGAATTTCTGATGTGGAATGCTGCCTAACATTTCCATCACAAAAAAACTCTTTATAGCATGAACATTTGGACTTTTATATGATTCAAAGCAATAGTTTAGTTTTGATATGAAGACTTTAATACTCAAGCATACCAACAAGCAACCATGTCTTTCAAAATATCAACACTAAAGCAAGTTATCCCTAGCCCATTATGCTCAATCATTGATCCATTCATGAAACACAATCGAATATTCTACACCCAATGCTCAAATACGATCATAGTGCCCCTTAGTTGGTGCTTTATAAGAGAATATGGAGACTCAAATTCAAAATAAAAATTGCATAAGTAAAAGAAAGGCCTTCGCGGAGGGAAGTAGGGATTTGTAGAGGTGCCAGAGCTCAAAGCTTAAATTGAGAGATAAAAACATCTTGAGAGGCATACTTTTCCCACCAACGAAAACGACTTAGAACTCCCAACACTTTTCATGCTAGATACATCATAGGCAGTACCCAAATAGAAAATAAAGTATATTCCTTTTTCCACCTTTACTTTCACTTTCCATGGCTTGTCTGTATCCATGGGTGCCCTCCATACCAACACCTTCCAAGGAATTTATTATTTGACAACATAAAGTAAATTCATTTTTCATTTCGGGACCGGGCATCTCTAGTACCTTTGTCGTACTCTTGTGCAATGACAAGTGAATAAACGCTCGTCGTGAGAATAACACATCTAGCATGGAAAATATTGGGTACCCCTCACCGCCTAGCGAGCGGTAGAGCACACAAAAGAGAAATTTATTTTGAAAATTAGATATGGCACATGCAAATTTTCTTATAATGGCATGGAAATACCGCATATAGGTAGATATAGTGGACTCATATGGCAAAACTGGTTTAAAGGATATTGGATGCACAAGTAGTGATCATACTTAGTGCAAAATGAAGGCTAGCAAAAAGATTGAGAGGCGACCAACCAAAGAGCGAAAAATCTCGTACCCAATAATTAAGAATAATTAACACCGAATAATGCAGCACAAGTAGGATATAAATTTCATTGCATAACTATTGACTTTCGTGCTTGCATAGGGAATCACAAACCTTAACATCAATATTCTTACTAAAGGACAATTACTCATCAACACGACTCACATATCATATCATCATATCTCAAAACTATTACTAAGAATCAAGTTTATTTTGTCCAATGTTCTTCGTGAATGTTTTTATTATATCCTCCTTGGATATCTATCACTTTGGGACTATTCTCATATGTTGCTTTTGATAAGCTCAAACAAATATAAGTGAATAACATGAGCATAATTTTGTTTCTTTCTGTCAAAATAATCTAAGTGAAGCAAGAGAAAATTTCTTAATTTTTTTACTAACTCCCAAATAAATCTAATTGAAGCATCAGAGCATTTCTTGAAAACTAACAAAGCACACCATGCTCAAAAATATATAAGTGAAGTCCTAGAGCAAATACATGGCTCTAAAAATTTAAGTGAAGCATAGGAGCAAGCATAGCATAATTTTTGGCTGTCTAAAAAAGATGTGTTCAGCAAGGATTAAACAATTGAAACACAAAGCAAAACAAGCAAAGACTCATATCATACAAGACGATCCAAGCAAAACTCATAATATGTGACGAATAAAAATATAGTTCCAAGTAAAATACCGATGGTTGTTAGAAGAAAGTGGGTATGCCACCCGGGGGCATCCCCAAGCTTAGTTGCTTGCTACTTTTTGAATATTATCGTGGGGTGCCTCAAGCATCCCAAAGCTTAGCCTTTTGCTAATCCTTATTCCTTCATCCATCGTGAGATCACCCAAAACTTGAAAACTTCAATCACACAAAACTCAACAAACCTTCGTGAGATCCATTAGTATAAGAAAGCAAACCACTACTATAAGTACTGTTGCAAACCCATTCATATTTTATTTTTTCATTAATCTACTGTATTACTAGTTTTGTATGGGAAGAAGATATGGCAAAAAGTCATTAAATAAAACCATAGAATCATCAAAACAAGTACACAACGCAAAGAAAACAGAATCTGTCAAAAACAGAACAATCTGTAGGAATCTTACTACTTCGAATACTTCTGTAACTCCAATTGTTTTGAGAAATTAGGAAAACCTGAGTAATTTGTATATTAATATTCCAAAAAGAATCAACCCAAAATCAAGTTTATGTTATTTATGAAAATTATTTTCATGAGTGCATAAGTTTCTCTTTTTCAGCAAGATCAAATCAACTTTCACCCAAATCATCCCAAAGGCCTTGCTTGGAACAAACACTAATTTAAACCACAAAAGCACATCTAACCAGAGGTATAATTGTGTAAACACACAAGAACAGAAAATAAGAAGCAAAAAATTATTTTATTCCTTTGGTTGCCTCCCAACAAGCTCTTTCTTTATAGACATTAAGATAGGCTTGAGATTTCAATGATGCTCACATGAAAGACAAGAATTGAAGCACAAAGGGAGCATCATAAAACACGTGTAAAACACATTTAATCTAAAATACTTCCTATGCATAGGCATTTTGTAGGCAACCAAATTATCAAGACAAGAAACATCTAGCATATGCGAGGAAGAAAGAGACAATAGCAATCTCAACATGTCGAGAGATAAATTAGTAGCATGAAAATTTCTACAACCATATTTTTCTCCCTCAAAATAATTACATGTAGGATCATACTCAAATTCAACAACGTAGCTATCACATAACATATTCTCTATATGACCCACATGCATGCAAAGTTGACACTCTTCCAAAATAGTGGGATTATCATCAAATAAAGTCATGACCTCTCCAAACCCACCTTCTATATTATCGCAAACATATTCATCAGGAGGCTTAAATAAATTTTCAATATCGTAAGAAGAATCACCCCAATCATGATCATTGCAATAAGTCGAGGACATATCAAAATTAACATCCCCAAGCTTTGGGTTTTGCATATTACTAGCATAATTGACATTAATAGAATTTATTATAACACCATTGCAATCATGCTTTTCATTCAAGGAGTTATCATGAATCACTTCATAAATATCTTCTTGTATCACTTCATCACAATTTTCAGATTCATGAATCTCAAGCAAAACTTCATAAAGATAATCTATTGTACGCAACTCACTAGCAATTGGTTCATCATAGTTGGATCTTTTAAAAAGATTAGCAAGTGGATGTGAATACATATCAATAGATTTTTAGAAAGCAAAGATGCAAGAAAATAGAAGCCACATGGTAACACAAGTAAACATGAGATCTGACAAGAAAACGGCGAATGAAAAAGAGGACGAATAAAACGGAAATTTTTTGTGAAGTGGGGGAGAGGAAAACGAGAGGAAAATGGCAAATAATGTAAATTGCAAGGAGATGAGATTTTTGATTAGGAACCTTGTTGATGTTGAAGATCTTCCCCGGCAACGGCGCCAGAAATCCCTTTTAATGTCTGCTAGAACTATGTCGGTATTTCCCCAAAGAGGAAGGGATGATGCAATATAGCGACGGTAGGTATTTCCTTCCGTGATGATACCAATGTTAACAAACTAGTAGGAGAACCTCCTCACACCACGTAAACAACACCTGCACACAAATAACAAATACTCGTAACCCTACGTGTTAAAGGGGTTGTCAATCCCTTCCGGGTACGGCGCCTCAAGATAGGCAAATAACGTGAGGTAAAAGTGGTAGATAGGATAAATAGACCGTGAAACAAATAAATTGCAGCAAGGTATTTTTTATTTTTGCTTTTATAGATCTGAAAATAAATGCAAAGGAAAATAGATGGCAAAGGCAAATATGATAAGAAGAGACCAGGGGGCCGTAGGTTTCACTAGTGGCTTCTATCGAGAAAAATAGCAAACGGTGGGAAAACAATTACTGTTGGGCAATTGATAGAACTTCAAATAATCATGATGATATCCAAGAAATGATCATTATATAGGCATCACGTCCAAGATTGGTAAACCGATTCTTGCCTGCATCTACTACTATTACTCCACACATCGACCGCTATCTAGCATGCATCTAGTGTATTAAGTTCATGAAAAAATGGAGTAATGCAATAAGAATGATGACATGGTGTAGATAAGATCTATTTCTTTAGAAATAGACCCCATATTGTTATCCTTAATAGCAATGATACATACATGTCGTTTCCCTTTCTGGCACTGGGATCAAGCACCATAGGATAGAATCCATCACAAAGCACGTCTTGCCACTTCAAGATAAATAGATCAAATTGGCCAAACAAATCCCAAATATCCGGGAAGAAATACGAGGTTATAATCAATCATGCATATAAGAGATCAAAGAAGACTCAAATAACTTTCATGGCTAAAAACATAGATCTGATCATAAACTCAAAGTTCATCGGATCCCAACAAACACACCGCAAAAAGACATACATCATATGGATCTCCAAGAGACCATTGTATTGATAATCAAGAGAGAGAGAGAGAGAGAGAGAGAGAGAGGAAGCCATATAGCTACTAACTACGAACATATAGGTCTACAAAGAACAACTCACGCATCATCGGAGAGGCACCAATGGACATGATGAACCCTTCCGAGATGGTGTCTAGATTGGATCTGGTGTTTCTAGACTCTGCAGCGGCTGGAATTTATTTTCGTCAACTCCCCTAGGGTTTCTGGAATATTGGGTTATTTATAGAGCAAAGAGGTGGTGCAGGAGGCCAACGAGGAGGGCACAACCCACCGGGGAGCGCCTGGCCCCCTTCAAGTGTGTTCCTTGTCCACTGGATGTCTTTTGGCCCAAAAAAATCCAGAAAAAGTTTCGCTGCGTTTGGACTCCATTTGGTATTGATTTCCTGCGATGTATAAATCATGTAGAAAACAACAAACTGGCACTGGGGACTATGTCAATAGGTTAGTACCAAAAAATGATATAAAATGACTATAAAATGATTGTAAATCATCCAAGAATGATAATATAACAGCATGGAACAATAAAAAATTATAGATACATTGGAGTCATATCAATGGGTTGGATCTTGGACTGGATGAAGTTGCAGGACGAGATGAATGCCTCATTTGAAAATGCTTCCAGCTTCATCCGGGGACTAGGGGAGGACAAGGTGAAGCTCTGCACCGGGCGCGACCAGCTGAGGGCGAAGATCGCCAGAACAACGAAGCAACATGAGGAGACCACTGCCTTGTTGAAGAGGATCGACGTCATTATCAAGAAACTTGTGGATGAGAATGCCATGCTCCACGAGCGCCAAAGGCCGGTGGAGAAATCCATGGATGCTCTCAAGTAAAGTATTGAGGACACGAAAGAGCTCATTGCCTCTCGCCGCGAGAACTAGTCTCCGCGTCCTGCAGCAACGCATGAAGAAAGTATAGATCAGTGAACCAAATCGTTGTCTGTGTCTTTCTTCTTCTTTTGCCCTTGTGTATTTCGGGCATTGCCGCATGTGGATTTTTTAATTATCTTCCTAAATATGTAAGACAATTGTTATCCACTGTTGTCGGTGTACTAGAGTAGGGGTACCCTAGTACCCCGAACTTGTGCACAGGCAGTTGCAGTGCTCCGCGGCAAGGGCTTGCCGGGTGACCGCCAAGATACTCTGTGGCTCCTTTAGAGCCATTCAAGAACAAAGTACTCAAGTAAAGAAGACAAGGCCCCGGCAAGAGGAGCTTGCCGGGAAGGCCAACCGAGGCATCTCAAGGAACTTGCCGCGATGCACCACGCGTCCCGGCAAGGCCCGGTGAGCGACAAGCTTCCGGGCGCGACAAGACCACGACCGCGGCAAGACGCTTGCCGCGGCAAGCGGCAACTCTGTGCCCACGCTTCAGCGCATCCACCAACATGTCGCCCTGGGGGCCTTTCCAGGCACGCGTGGCGGAAGGCTGTGCAGCCAGCGGTAAGCGGTGGCATGCGATGCTGACAAGATCGCCATCGTGGCGAGCGGTGGCACCCCTGACGGTCCTTTTTTTACACTGTTTAGGTGACACAGACGGGCATTTAATGCCCTTGTCCCCTGCCGTCAGGGTTAGGTAGAGAGCACTGTACAAGTAGCTGTACCAACCACCTCTCTTTTTATGTTTTTACCCTTCTTTGCATTGCCACCCGTCGGTGACCCCTTGTGCATATAAAAGGAGGCCCATGCGCAACGTAGAGGGGGTTCGACTGGTTCGGAAGGTTCGGATCATTTCGAAGCCAGAAAACACTTAGCTCTCTAGAGCAAGAACACAATACAATCAGACAAGCAGCAGTAGGAGTATTATCTCTCCGGAGAGCTCCGAAGCTGGGTAAACTGCTCGTGTGCTTCGCCTCGATCTGCTCTTCGTGCGACCTCCGCCCCCCGCCGAACCGAAAGGGGCTCGGTCCGCCGGTCCCATAGGTGTTCGTGGATCAGTTTCCCCGACATCTTTGGCGCGCCAGGTAGGGGGCGTCGAGATTGTGTGAACCTGATCCAGCGTTCACATGAGCTAGATCTTCATTTTCTTCATCAACATGCCACCGAAGAAGAAGGCTTCGGAGGCAGCTGCTCCGTTCGCGTCGATCTCACCGCCACCGGAACAAACGGGTGGTGGGGTTGGCGCTGGTGGAAGAACAGGCATCGACGAGGAAGCTCACGGTGCTGCCAGGTCCAAGGACAAGGCTGCACAAACATTGGTGTCTTCGCATCCGCTGCGTCCCTCTCAGGAGGCGCAAGACCGACAGCGTCATGGTATTGGCAGTACCATACGCTTGTTGGACCAAGATCAAGCTGGTGGGTCTCGGGGCACTCCAGACCAGCATGCACACCAACATGCTGGCACGAGTGAGGCACGGTCGCTTGGACGGAATACTGCTCCTTCTAACATAGTTAGGAGTCCGAGCACATCCCGCTCCTCGCGCCGTTCGCCACTGCCGCCCACCACTCCAGCGGAAGCCTTAGCGCGAGCTCAACTGCTCCTGGATTACCCTCCGACGTTGGACAAGATCGACGAATGGAGGGCCACCATTCAGAGCCTCATCGGCTACGCCAACGGCGACACTCCACGGCAGCCGAATACATCGCTGCCGCGGCAGGACTGCCAGGCACGAGCCGGTGGCGACGAAACTGGTGGGGGTGCAACCACCATGCACTCTCCACCCCGAAGGCCAAGATCGCCGACTCGCCGGATCCACCTCGACAGCGACTCCACCGCATCGTTGGATCCACGAGCTCGTCGCGATCAGCGCCAAGTTCTTCGTGATAGACAGCAAGAAGATGCTCGTACTCGCATCGAGCGCCAAAGAGAAGCGCGACGTCAATCCGACAAGCGCGCTGGGCCCTCTGTTGACATGCATGCGCCAGGGGAACCAGGTGACTTGCCGTACGCGGTAGGTTGCCCTGCGTTCACTCGTGAGCTGCGGCAAGTCCAGTGGCCCAGCACGAAGAATTTCAAGCCAGATGTACCGGAGAAGTACGACGGCAAGACGCATCCGTCAGAGTTCCTCAGCATCTACACCATTGCGGTGCAAGCTGCTGGGGGGCGAGACGACAAGATCCTTGCCAACTACTTCCCGCTGGTGCTCAAGCCCAATGTCAGATCCTGGCTCATGCACTTGCCGGACAACTCCATATCCTCCTGGGCTGACCTGTGCCATCAGTTTGTCGGCGCCTTCACAGGCGGCCACAAGCCTCATGGCCAAGAGAGTGACCTTCATCTGCTCGCCCAGAAGGAAGGAGAGCCCCTGCGCAAGTACATACAGAGATTCAGCAACGTACAGCACAACATCCCAGACATCCACCCTGCCGCGGTAATCAGCGCGTTCCATCAGAACGTGCGGAACCGCAGGATGCGGGAGGAGATGGCGATGTGCAAGATCAGAGACGTCAGTGAGCTATATGCCCTGGCCGACAAGTGTGCACGTGCTGAGGAAGGGAGGAGACTCCCCGGAGAGAATATAGGAGCAGGAGGATCTGACAGTGAGGATACTGCCCCGGCAAGGAAAAACCGGCGGCGGAATAACAGAAAGAAGAAAGGCAAAGAGGTGCTAGTTGTCGAGCAGTCCGGCAACGGAGGTGGCGCCAAGAAAGCCAAAGCTGGTGGCTCCGGCAAGGAGATTGCCGCAGAGGCTGTGGCGGTCGCCGACAAGCAGGACGGCACCAACAAGCAGTACTGCAAGATCCACCGCACCAAGGGCCATGACCTCCAGAGCTGCAAGAAAGTCGAGCAGCTTGTCGAGCAGCAGAAGGCTGAATACGAGCGGCGCGACAAGGAGAAGGCCCAGGAAGGTGCTGGAGGATCCGGCAAGAAACGTCCCGGCCGAGGAGGACGCCGCGGCAAGGCCAAGCAGCGGCAAGGAGACAGACCTCCCCGCGGCCGCGACAAGGATGAAGATGACGACGACGACGAAGACATGGATGATGACGAGACTGATGAGCAGGAGTTCCAGAAAGCCACAGAGGTCCTGTGCGTTGACGGCGGTGCTTCTCTGCATACTTCACACCGCCAGCTCAAACAATGGGTGCGGGAAGTCAATGCGGCAGAACCACCCGTCGAGTCACGCAGGCCTCTGAAATGGTCCAGCACGCCTATCATCTTTGATATTGAGGACCACCCTGATCGCATAACTGCGGTCGGGTGCTTGCCGATGTTGGTTTCACCAACTATCCGCAACCTCAAGGTCACTAAGATGCTAGTTGACGGCGGGGCCGGCTTGAACCTGATCTCCTCCGCGGTGCTCCAGAAACTCCAGATCCCTGACAGCGAGCTCGAAGAGACCGGCACATTTCAAGGAATCAATCCGGGAAGGAGCAAGCCGAAGGGAAAGATCACGTTGCCGGTAACATTTGGCAGCGAGCTGAACTTCAGGACTGAGAGGGTCACTTTTGACGTTGCTGACTTCCCATTGCCTTACAATGGGATACTCGGCCGTCCAGCACTCGCCAAATTCATGGCAGCCTCTCACTATGCATACAACGTACTGAAGATGCCAGGCCCGATAAGCGTCATCTCTGTCCCTGGCGACAAGAAGGATGCTCTTATCTGCGCCGACAAGATCTACCGGGAGGCAACGGCCGCAACAGATCGCAAGTCACTTGCCGCTGAAGCTCCCGGGGGGAAGAAGAAGACCAAGTCCGGCAAGAGTTCTGATGCCCACTCCGGCAAGCGCACCTCTTCGGAGTGCTGCGCTACCGTCGAGGATGCACCATCGAGCTCCACCGGCAAGTGTAAGAAGGCAATGGCAGCTCCACCAGAGACCAAGAAGGTGTCCGCCAAGGAGGACGGCACTGGTGGTACCTTCACCATCAGTGCCACGCTCGACCCTAAATAGGAAAGCGCGCTCGTTGCTTTCCTGCGGGCGAACGTCGACGTGTTTGCGTGGCAACCGTCTGACATCCCCGGTGTTCCCAGGAAAGTAATTGAGCACCATCTTGCCGTCTGTCCTCATGCGCGGCCCGTCAAGCAGAAAGTTAGAAAACAAGCGATGGAGCGCCAAGAATTCATTGCAGAAGAAATCAAGAAGTTGGAAGCAGCAGGCCTTGTCAGAGGAGTGCTCCATCCTACGTGGTTGGCCAATCCTGTTGTCGTACGCAAAGCCAACGGGAAATGGAGGCTTTGTATCGATTTTACCGATGTCAATAAAGCTTGTCCAAAGACCCATTTCCCTTGCCGCGCATCGACCAGATTGTTGACTCCACAGCCGGATGTGACTTGCTTTCATTTCTTGATGCATACTCAGGATACCATCAGATCTTCATGGCAGAAGAGGATGAGGAGAAAACCGCGTTCATTACCCCATGTGGCACATACTGTTTTGTACGGATGCCCTTTGGTTTGAAGAATGCTGGTTCAACATTTGCAAGGGTAGTCCATCACGCTTTTGAGCCGCAAATGCACAGAAATGTGGAAGCCTACATGGATGACATAGTGGTCAAGAGCAAGGACAAAGCGACCCTGATCCAAGATTTAGATGAAACCTTTGCGAATCTGCGCAAGATCAACCTCAAGCTGAACCCCGAGAAGTGTGTGTTTGGAGTCCCTTCCGGCAAGCTTCTCGGGTTCTTTGTGTCTCAGCGGGGGATTGAAGCCAATCCCGACAAGATCAAGGCCATTGAGCAGATTGAAGCACCAAAGCGCGTCAAGGATGTACGAAGACTTGCCGGTTGCGTGGCTGCTCTCAGCAGGTTTATCTCTAGATCTGCTGAGCGCGCCCTGCCGTTTTTCAAAATATTGAAAAAGGCAGGTCCAATGAAATGGACTCCGGAAGCGGAGGCTGCGCTGCAGGACTTGAAGAGATACCTGTCCTCCGCTCCAACACTTGTCGCACCTAGGCCACAAGAGAAGTTGCTGCTGTATATAGCGGCAACCAATCAAGTGGTTAGTGCTGCGTTAGTGGCGGAGAGGGAGGCAGATGATGAGCCAGCAACCACGGCAGATGCATCCAGCGACAAGCAGGGGGCTTCACCGGCAAGCTCTGGTCCGGCAAGCTCTGGTCCCGACAAAGATGGATCTGCGCAGACACATAAGGAGGTGCAGAAGAGAATGGTGCAGCGCCCAGTTTACTTTGTCAGTTCCCTTTTGCAGGGGGCTAGGTCAAGGTACTCTGGTGTGCAGAAGTTGCTTTTCGGCCTTCTCATGGCCTCGAGAAAGCTGCGCCATTACTTCCAAGCACATGAGATCACAGTTGTCACTCGCTTTCCGTTGAAGAGGATACTGCAAAATCCAGAAGCAACAGGCAGGATTGTCGAGTGGGCACTGGAACTGTCAAGCTTTGGCCTCAAGTTTGAAAGCACTTCAACTATCCAAAGCAGAGCATTGGCAGAGTTCATAGCAGAGTGGACGCCAACACCAGATGAAGAGATTCCAGAGACGAGCATCCCCGTCAAGGAAGCAAGCAAAGAGTGGCTGATGTACTTTGATGGTGCCTTCTCGCTGCAAGGCGCCGGTGCGGGCGTGCTGCTTGTCGCACCCACCGGAGAGCACCTCAAGTACGTAGTCCAGATGCACTTTCCCAAGGAGCAAGCAACGAACAATACTGCAGAGTATGAAGGCTTGCTTGCCGGTCTCAGGATCGCGGCAAACCTTGGGATTAAGAAACTCATTGTCAGGGGAGACTCACAGCTTGTCATCCGCCAAGTGAACAAGAATTATCAGAGTCCATTGATGGAAGCTTATGTTGATGAAGTGAGAAAGCTAGAAGAGCACTTTGACGGCCTACAGATGGAACATGTTCCAAGAGCTCAGAATGACATTGCTGATGGCTTGTCAAAGTGCGCCGCACTTAAGTTACCTGTGGAACCAGGGATCTTTGTGCTCAAGCTAACTCAACCATCCGTGACACCATCGACTGGACAGAACAAGAAGAGAAAGTTGATTTCTGGTGACTACTTTCCGGCAGAGCTCCCCGAAGCCACCGCCAAGAAGGTCCCCAAGATCAACACCAAGAGTGCTGAGGAGCAGTTTGCTCCGGCAAGTCTTAGTGCTTGTTTCGTTGAAGCAGACGCTCCCGACAAGTTTTGCTCCGGCAAGCTTGCCAGGGAACATCAAGCTCCGGCTGAGCCGCAGGTTCTCGCCGTAGAAGCGGATGTTCCCACAGCAGTAGATGTGCCTTTAGTCCTTGTTGTCGAGCCACAAGCTCCAGCATGGGCACAACAAATTGTCCGTTTCCTTCAGACAGGAGATCTTCCCGAAGAGCAAGAAGCGGAAAAAGTAGCCCGGCAGTCAAGTATGTACCAGTTTGTCGACAACATACTGTACAGAAGAAGACTCAACAGTGTGAAATTGAAGTGTATTTGCCGGGAAGACGGACAGAAGCTGTTGGCAGAGATACATGGAGGGATATGTGGTCACCACATTGGCGCAAGAGCACTTGCCGGCAAAGCTTTCCGGCAAGGTTTCTTTTGGCCGACAGCCCTCCAGGATGCAACTGCACAAGTAACCAAGTGTGAAGCGTGCCAGTTCCATTCCAAGCAGATTCATCAGCCAGCTCAAGCTCTCCAGACGATCCCTTTATCCTGGCCATTCTCGGTCTGGGGGCTCGATATCCTCGGCCCTTTCCCCCGAGCTGTCGGGGGCTTCGAGTACTTGTACGTTGCAATCGACAAGTTCACGAAGTGGCCGGAAGTGGAACCAGTGAGGAAGGTGACAGCACAGTCAGCAGTCAAGTTCTTCAGGTCGATTGTTTGCCGTTTCGGGATCCCTAACAGGATCATCACCGACAACGGCACGCAATTCACGAGCCGCACCTTCATGCAGTACGTCCAAGATCTTGGCGCCAAGGTCTGCTTCGCTTCTGTTGCTCATCCGAGAAGCAACGGTCAAGCGGAGAGGGCAAATGCTGAAGTGCTGCGTGGGCTCAAGACCAGGACTTTCGACAGGCTGCGCAGGTGCGGAAGAAACTGGATCGAGGAGCTGCCGGTGGTTCTTTGGTCGATCAGGATGACGCCAAATCGAGCCACTGGCCAGACGCCTTTCGCTCTAGTCTATGGAGCAGAGGCAGTTCTCCCCACGGAACTCGTATACGGGTCACCTCGAGTGCTCGCTTATGATGAGCTTGAGCAAGAGCAGCTGCGACAAGATGACGCGCTGCTCCTTGAGGAGGATCGTCTTCAGGCTGCTGTACGAGCTGCTCGATACCAGCAAGCTTTGCGCCGCTACCATAGCCGCAAAGTTAATGCCAGAAGCTTCGAGGAAGGCGACCTTGTTCTTCGGCGCGTTCAGTCCGCCAAGAATTCCAACAAGTTGACGCCGAAGTGGGAAGGCCCTTACCGGGTGAAACGAGTCACTAGGCCTGGCGCTGTCCGCCTTGAGACCGAAGATGGCATTCCGGTGAGCAACTCCTGGAACATTGAGCATCTTCGTAAGTTTTACCCGTAGGGCGCGGTTGCCGGAACCTGTTCCGGCAACCACCTTTTGTACAAGTCTTGCCGATGTTGCATGTAATCCTTTGTACAAAGCCGGGCGCAGATCCCGTGCATAAGTAAAGCTCATGTGCTCCGCACATCTTGTCAGTTTCATGCTTCTTACTTTACATTTGCATGCTTTATCTGACACTTTGTGCAGCACCTACCCCCGGTAAGCAATAACGAGCCGAAAGGCCCCATATCTTTATTTTCTCTTCTTTCTTTTTCTCAAACAAAGGAAAAGAAGGTTCCCTCGCACACAAGTTTGCCGGGGGGGAAGGAGAAGATAATGGTGTGGACCAGGCGTCGTTTAAGGAAGATTCGCCTTGCCGGGAAGCAAACGACAGAAAAGCTAAGTTGCCAAAGTCTGAGCAATTAGTTTTAATTTTTAAGTTATCTTCCTCGAACGACTGTGCTTTGTATGGAAAACCTGTGCGCGGAGGAACCAACTCGTAGCTAGATGCGCCCTTACTTTGTTTCGAGTCCGCTCAACAACTTAAGTGTGCTACAACTAGTCGCGACAAGGTTTCTTGTCGGAGCGGCACCGCCAGCAGGCTGCTGACGTCCCGCACTCAGCGCTCGCGGCTCGGGTGCCTGCGCCGACAAGTCCCCTAAAAGCGTAGGGTAAAACATACAAAGCAAGGGATCTAGTAAAGGAAATAACATAGCGATCATTATCCAAAATAAAGTTATATTACAAGATAACTTGTCGCAGCTCTAACACATTGTTCCCATGACATGACTAGCAGCGACAAGGAAAAAGATAAAACGGGCGACCTAGTCTACGCGACCACCCTCAACCCTCCTGATCTCGCTCACCTTGTCCACAATGGGTGCCACAAGGGCCTTGAGCGCTTCCAGATCAGCGTCGGGCGGCAAAGACCTGAGCACGTTGGTGAGGTTGAGGCCTGGGTTGCGGAAAGCCACCTTCACCAGCACCTTCTGAAGAACTCCCGCGCAAATCTTGCGCGACTCGTCGGCCAGCTGCTTTGGGATCTTCTCCTGAAGCCGCCGGAGGGCCGTTGCCACGCCCTTGAAGAACAAACTGAGCTTGGCGCTGGGTTGGAGATGCTCGTCGGAAGGATACCCGAAGTCCTCCATCCCCAGCTGTGCCAGCTCCCCGTCGATGACTGCGGCGATATTCACCAGACCCTCGGTCCAATGCTCCACCGTCTCCCTGAACGAGTTCTGGGTGACGGCAATGCTCGCCAACAGCGCCTCGTTGGCCTTGATCTTCTCCGACAGGGTCACCTCTCGCTCCTTGGCGGCGTCCAGTGTCTGAGTCAGCGTGGCCAGCTTCAACTCGAGATCCACGTTGGAGTCCTTGGCGGCGCTGAGCTCCTTGCTCCTCTCCGCTAGAAGACCTTGCAGCTCACCGTGGGCAGCAGCATCCTTCTCGCGCTCGCGCTTGAGCGCGGCGAGCTCCTCGCCGCACGTCCGGAGATTGGCCTCCAGCTGCGCCACTTTCGCCTCCAGCTCCTTCTTGGCGGCCTTGGCAGCCGCGGCAGCATCCCTTGCTTCTTGGAGAGCGCCCCCAATTGCTTGCTCCTGCGCGGCGAGCTCCTCCTCGTGGCTGTCAAGGTTTACCTTACGCTGCGCCAACTCTCCCTCCCACGCAGATAGCCTCTCGGCAGCAAGCCGCTGCTGCTCTTCAACCTCAGCCTTCGTGAGGAGGAAGGCCTTCCTCTCCTCGGCGACTTGCTCCCGCTCTTCTGCCAAACTCCGGAGAGTTTACTGCCTGAGATCCTGGAGCTCCTCTACACGCTTCTCGATATCAACTCCCGCCCTTGCAACAAGCGCTTCTCGGGAAGCCAGCTTGGCTTGTCGGGCGCGGTAGAGCGACGTCAGCTTCCGCAGAAGCCGCTCCTCTTCAGGCTCGTCGCTGCTGCTTGGCGCGTCAACCAACGTCAATCCGGCGGAGGCGAGCACCTCTCCATCAAAGGTTTCTCCCTCGACCGACGCCCTGGAGCTCGAAGCCCAGGGGAGCTTGATGAAGACGCCATCGCCGGCCTTCAAGTAGGCGCCGGGCTGGGGATCCTCGGAGCCTGGCTCTACGGCAGCGGCGGGAGGATCGGCGGTCGGAGCAGTGCCTGGTGCTCCTGCAGCCTCGGGGCCGTCAGTACGATCGCCGGATCCCTCGCCGGCTTCTGCGGCGGCAGCCTTGGCGGCCTCTTCGCCAGCGGGTTCATCAGCGCCGGCCTCTCCGTCAGCGGCTTCGGTCTCCATCGGCTCAGGGGCGGATGGATCTGAAGAACGAAGAAAGGAGAGAAGTCAAGCGAATAGGAAAAAGGGAAGTCAGAAGAAGAAAAGTCCAAGGGCAAGTTTTTAGGCAAGTGGATTACCTGTGCTGGGATCTGCGGTCGCGGTCTCAGCCGCCGGAGGATCACTGGCGTCTTCCCTTGCCGGAGAACGAGCCCTTGCCGGAGAGTTCTCCCTTGCCGGAGAGCGCTCCCTTGCCGGGGATTCCTGCCTTGGCGGTGTAGTCGAAGCAGATGGCGCTTCGGGGGCGGCTTCCGGGCCCTCTTGGTGGGGCTGCTCTGCTCCTACACAAATCCAACAATCAAGATATCAGTAAGAGAAAAGAGCACCCATGCGCACCTGACGGCGGGAAGTAAATTATAGACTTACGCTGGGGGCTGCGCTAGGGGCTGCTTTGGGGAGTAGTTGCCAGGTCCGTCAAGGTGGGCTCAGACACGCCCCCTGCTGACACGGTGGGATCATCTTCGATGACAATCACGAGGCCTTGGCACTTTTTGCCTCTCTCTGGGCCAGCTTCCTGAAAAGGAATGGATTCAGATCGAAGCGAGTCAGATACAGAATGAAAGCGACAAGAGTGAAGAACTACGAGGACATCAGGAAAGCTTACTCTTCTTCTTCATCATCGGAGCTGAGCGCGGAGATATCGAAGTCCGGCTCCCCTCCGGTGCGGCGAGGCGGAGGAGTGGGCTCCCTTGTCCGCTTGGCGGGGGCAGTGGTGGTGGACCGGGAAGGTCCCGCTCCAGTTGTCGCATCGGCGTGAGGCGCTCCCGCGGCAACGGTGCTTGCCGCGGTAGAGCGTGTCGCAAGGCTCGGCGGCTGTTGACCCATCTGCCGCCCCGCTGCGTCACCGGCCCTGCGGAGACGCCTTCTTGGTGCAGCCGGGGGCTCCACTTGCGGCAAGTTGTCTGAACGCTCGGGCTCTTCCTCACCAGGCTCGCTCGGCTCAGCTTCGAGGCCGGCAAGATCCTCCTTGCCGGCAAACTCCTCGCGCTCGGCAAGGCTTGCCGCCTCTGCTGCCTCTGCCTCCTCCTCAGTAAACCCGAACTCGCCCGCGGCAGCTGCTGCCGCAGCCTCTTCCGTCCTAGTGGCGATGCGCTGCAGTTCCGCGTCAGTGGTGTCACGGGTGAGGCTCTTCTGCTCGTCGGCGCGGATCGGCACTTCCTCCAGGCTGTCGAAGAACGCCCGCACGACGTCATCCACAGGCTCTTGCCAAGTTGGGGCGATTCCGTGCGAATCGCACAATGGCATCATCGCGCCTTTCCGGTCGAGCGAAGAATTGTTGCACAACAGGACTACGCTCCTCGGCAACATGAATGGGTGCTGAGGGTCGCGTTTGAACAGCTCCAGGAGCATTGCATCTAGCTCCAGGACGGTGAAATTGAAGTTGAGGCCCGGGCGCAGCCTCATGATATCCGCCGAGTTCTTGAACTCCCAGGCGGGTCTCCCTCTCTCCTGCAGGGGGCGATGCGGCGGCGAAGGAAATCTGCGCCGACGGCGCCTACGGTGAGCCCGGCAAGCCTAAGGCGGAGGATTCGGGTGACTGCGATCTTCAGCCTGTCGTCTTCCGGGGCCACGTTGCTCCAATCGTTGCGGCGTACTATTGGGGCTTGGCGCACGGCAGTGAACGGCTACGGGTTCTCCTCGACGATCCAACACCACTCCGCTCTCCACTCCTCCCATTTGCTGCGAAGCTCTCCCTCCAGATAGGCTTCTTTCTTGCCGACTCTCAAGATCCAGGCGATTCCTCCGGCAAGGGGCTCTCCTCTCTTGACTCGGGGTATGAAGAAGTGGCGGAAGAGGTCTACGTTTGGGTGGACTCTGACAAAGTATGTGTTCATAATATCGCAGAAGAACTCCGAGAAGGGCAGGCAGAGCCCGCAATAGAAGAATAGCGCGAAGAATGGGTACCCGTTTGGCGCCAGCTCCAAAGCGGTGGCCGGGAGTACCCTCGTGCGCGGATGCGCTCGCGTCTCCGTCGACCAGAAGAGGTAGTAGTACTCCCTCAGCTCCTTGGTGCCGAGCTGAGGTTGGAAGATGGCCCGCTCCTTCGGCAGCGCCGCGAGCCGCTACGCCTCGGCCGATTTCACGCCCTTTCCCTTGTCGGCTTTCGGAGCCATGGCGGAAGTGGCGGAGGAGATCGACGGCGTTGGTGGTGCTGGTGGCGACGGGGGGCGGAGCGCTGCTCTCTTTCGGCTTTGAGAAGAAAGGGGGGAGCGGCGGAGATTTTCGAGGAAAGAGTAACAACCGGCGGAGTGGGGAAACTGCCCCTGTTTCCCCTGCTTATAAGGAGGGAGGGGGCGGACGTTTCGCCCTTCCGAATAAAGAAACCCCCCATGATCTCTCCCACGATGCCGCATTCAGCGCGTGCCGTTGGGGGAGGGCGCGGTGGATACAGAGTAAGATTCGGCATTACCCGGGCCGCGCGTGCCCGTGCCCTATTTTGGGCCTGGCCCAACAGCGCTCGGCACCGCGTGTGGCCCAGGCCCAGGGGCTCCTGTCGGTGTACTAGAGTAGGGGTACCCTAGTACCCCGAACTTGTGCACGGGCAGTTGCAGCGCCCCGCGGCAAGGGCTTGCCGGGTGACCGCCAAGATACTCCGTGGCTCCTTTAGAGCCATTCAAGAACAAAGTACTCAAGTAAAGAAGACAAGGCCCCGGCAAGAGGAGCTTGCCAGGAAGGCCAACTGAGGCATCTCAAGGAACTTGCCGCGACGCGCCACGCGTCCCGGCAAGGCCCGGTGAGTGACAAGCTGTCGGGCGTGACAAGACCACGACCGCGGCAAGACACTTGCCGCGGCAAGCGGCCACTCTGTGCCCACGCTCCAGTGCATCCACCAACGTGTCACCCTGGGGGCCTTTCCAGGCACGCGTGGCGGAAGGCTGTGCAGCCAGCGGTAAGCGGTGGCATGCGATGCTGACAAGATCGCCATCGTGGCAGGCGGTGGTGCCCCTGACGGTCCTTTTCTACACTGTTTGGGCGACACAGACGGGCATTTAATGCCCTTGTCCCCTGCCATCAGGGTTAGGTAGAGAGCACTGTACAAGTAGCTATACCAACCTACTCTCTTTTTACGTTTTTACCCTTCTCTGCATTGCCACCTGTCGGTGAGCCCTTGTGCATATAAAAGGAGGCCCATGCGCAACGTAGAGGGGGTTGGACTGGTTCGGATGGTTCGGATCATTTCGAAGCCAGAAAACACTTAGCTGTCTAGAGCAAGAACACAATACAATCAGACAAGCAGCAGTAGGAGTATTATCTCTCCGGAGAGCTCCGAAGCTGGGTAAACTGCTCGTGTGCTTCGCCTCGATCTGCTCTTCGTGCGACCTCCGCCCCCCGCCGAACCAAAAGGGGCTCGGTCCGCCGGTCCCATAGGTGTTCGTGGATCAGTTTCCCCGACAACTGTCATCGTTCTTATATTCATCAGTCTTGCTATAAGTCACAATCGATGCTATATAGGTCCGTCATATCTTACATAAATATCCGTCCAGAACTTTCTTTTCATATTTTCTTTTTTCTCACTTAAATCTCAGTCGAGACATAGCCACACCATTAAACATGGGCTCGGGCGCCATTAATGGAGACATTGTGAAAGAGGTGTGCGGCGGATAGAGGTCAAATGGCTCTCCTCCTGATGAGCATGCGCATGGGTCTGATCGCACGCCTCCCATACTCAAATAGCTACCTTGCACGACACGTCCTAGCCAATAAAAAAGGGGACATGTGGTGGCATGTAAATGGTAATTAGAACACCCACGGTTTCAATAATACTTGTGTATCCGATTGTACCGTGACATCACTTGTTGCAAAATGACTTTGTTGATTGTTAATGTATGCGCCTTCGCAAACGGGACAAAAATTTACCACAACATGTTGGTTCCATGTCATGACACCATGCCAAGTTTCATGATTTTCAGGCGAGTTTTGAATTTACGGGAATTTTAAAACCAAGTTTCTCGATGTTTCCGACCGAGCCAAGACGCCCAGATGTTTGAATTCCATTCCCATTTCCTGCATGGGACCTAGAACTTCGCCTAAGTACACATAAATGATTTTTTAACTAACTTTGGCGCACTGGAGCATGTGCTTGTAGTTCAAATTTGAATTATGTACATTAATTGCCTGGAAATTCAATTAATGTATAAACAAGGCCAAACGAACCCAGAATAATTCCAAAATTAGCATGAAACTCCTATTGGTCTAAGCTGCCTGTGTAAAAAAATCCAAGGCGGGAGAAGGCACCGTATGTTGTTCCACACACAGTGGTGACACGTTCCCTCTCAGAACCATGAGCCTTCTTGAGAGAAGCTCGAGTTTGCAAGAAGCTTATACCAAAGCTTGTCCCAATTCGGTCAAAAAATTACCACAACATGTTGGTGCCATGTCATGACACCATGCCAAGTTTCATGATTTTCATGCCTGTTTTGGATTTACAGGAACAAAAAAACCAAGTTTCTTAATATTTTCGGCAGAGCCACAAGCCTAGATGTTTGAATTTCATTCCCATTTCTTGCATGGGACCTAGAAATTCACCCAAGGACACACATGTGATTTTTCAACCAACTTTGATGCACTGGAGCATGTGCTTGTAGTTCAAATTTGAATTATGCACATTAATGCCCATAAACTCAACTATTGTATAAAAAAGCCAAATGAACCCAGAATAATTCCAAATTTTAATACGACACTCATATAGTTCTATGTTGCCTCTGTAAAAAAATCAAGGGGAGAGGCAACGTATATCGTTTCACAACAAAGGTGACACGTCTCCTCTTGGAACCACAAGTCTTCTTGAGAGAAGCTCTGGTTTGTAAGAAGTTTATACCAAAAACTTGTCCCAATTCGGCCAATTTTTTTAACATAGCATGTTGGTGCCATAAAATGACACCATGCCAAGTTTCATGATTTTCAGGCGAGTTTTGAATTTATAGGAATTGAAAAAACCAAGTTTATCAATGTTACCGGCAGAGCCACGACGCCCAGATGTTTGAATTTCATTCCCATTTCTTGCATGTGACCTAGAAATTCACCCAAGGATACACATGTGATTTTTCAACCAACCTTGGTGCACTGGAGCATGTGCTTGTAGTTCAAATTTAAATTATTCACATTAAATTCCTAGAAACTCAATTAATGCATAAAAAGGGCCAAACGAACCCGGAATATTTCCAAATTTTAACACAACACTCATATAGTTTTGTGTTTGCTCTATAAAAAAAATCAAGAGGGGGGCAGCGTATGTCATTTCACATATAAAGGTGACACGCTCCCTCTCGAACCCACACGCCTTCTTGAGAAAACCTCCAATTTGCAAGAAGCTTATACCAAAACTTGTCCCAATTCGGCCAATTTTGTACCACATCATATTGGTGCCATGAAATGACACCAGGCAAAGTTTCATGATTTTGAGGCGAGTTTGTGTCTGTGTATAGAAGTAGGGGCTCTACTTTGCACCCCTTTACCTGTGCACGGCCAGTCAGAGCCGCGCCTGCGGCCACACTTAGTAGGGCAAAGGAGGGAAGCTGAAGCCACAAGACGATCATGCAACACCAAGACCAGAAACACAAGAAGCAGAAAGGGCGAGGTGGAATCCCCCGAAAAGACCCTCACCGGGGCGGCCTCTGCAGCCCCAGCAAGAGCCTTGCCGGGGCAACTTGCCCAACACCAGCAGAGCACGCCACCCTTGAGCCCGAGGTTTCCAAACACCATCAACCACATTGTAACCAAGGCTCGGGAGTCGCCTCCATGGTGGCATGCAGATCTTTGTGAAGATCATTAACACCCAAGATCAGATGAGGACCAGAAGACTGATGTCTACCACACAACCTTCTTATTGTAGACGTTGTTGGGCCTCCAAGTGCGGAGGTTTGTAGGACAGTAGAAAATTTCCCTCAAGTGGATGACCTAAGGTTTATCAATCCGTGGGAGGTGTAGGAATAAGATGGTCTATCTCAAACAACCTTGCAACCAAATAACAAAGAGTCTCTTGTGTCCCCAACACACCCAATACAATGGTAAATTGTATAGGTGCACTAGTTCGGCGAAGAGATAGTGATACAAGTGCAATATGGATGATAGATATAGGCTTTTGTAATCTGAAACTATAAAAACAGCAAGGTAACTAGTGATAAAAGTGAGCGTAAACGGTATTGCAATGCTAGGAAACAAGGCACAGGGTTCATACTTTCACTAGTGCAAGTTCTCTCAACAATAATAACATAATTGGATCATATAGCTATCCCTCAACATGCAACAAAGAGTCACCCCAAAGCCACTAATAGCAGAGAACAAACGAAGAGATTATGGTAGGGTATGAAACCACCTCAAAGTTATCCTTTTTGTTCTATCTATTCAAGAGTCCGTAGTAAAATAACATGAAGCTATTCTTTTCGTTCAATCTATCATAGAGTTCATACTAGAATAACACCTTAAGACACAAATCAACCAAAACCCTAATGTCACCTAGATACTCCATTGTCACCTCAAGTATCCGTGGGTATGATTATATGATATGCATCACACAATCTCAGATTCATCTATTCAACCAACACAAAGTACTTCAAAGACTGCCCCAAAGTTTGTACCGGAGAGTCAAGACAAAAACATGTGCTAACCCCTATGCATAGGTTCATGGGCGGAACCCGCAAGTTGATCACCAAAACATACATCAAGTGGATCACGTGAATATCCCATTGTCACCACAGATAAGCACGGCAAGACATACATCAAGTGTTCTCAAATCCTTAAAGACTCAACCCGATAAGATAACTTCAAGAGGAAAACTCAATTCATCACAAGAGAGTAGTGGGGGAGAAACATCATAAGATCCAACTATAATAGCAAAGCTTGCGATACATCAAGAACATGCCATAGAGAGAACACGAGAGAGAGAGAGAGAGATCAAACACATAGCTACTGGTACATACCCTCAGCCCCGAGGGTGAACTACTCCCTCCTCGTCATGGAGAGCGCCGGGATGATGAAGATGGCCACCGGTGAGGGATCCCCCCTCCAGCAGGGTGCCAGAACAGGCTCCCGAGAGGTTTTTGGTGGCTACAGAGGCTTGCGGTGGCGGAACTCTCGATTGTGTTCTTCAATGTTTTTAGGGTATATGGGAATATACAGGCGAAAGAAGTTGGTCGGGGGAGCCTCGAGGGGCCCACGAGGGTGGAGGGCGCGCCTAGGGGGTGGGCGCACCCCCGTATCTCGTGGTTTCCTTGACGCTTCCCTGGCTTGCACTCCAAGTTCCCGGGATTGCTTTTGTTCCAAAAATAACTTTTCTGAAGGTTTCATTCCGTTTAGACACACATCAACCAACAGCCTAATGTCACCTAGATACTCCAATGTCACCTCAAGTATCTGCGGGTTTGATTATACGATATGCATCACATAATCTCAGATTCATCTATTCAAACCAACACAAAGAACTTCAAAGAGTGCCTCAAAGTTTCTACCGGAGAGTCAAGATGAAAACATGGGCCAACCCCTACGCATAAGTTCACAAGGTCACAGAACCCACAAGTTGAGCACCAAAACATACATCAAGTGGATCAACAGAATACCCCATTGTTGCCAAGGGTATCCAACGCAAGACATACATAAAGTGTTCCCAAATCCTTAAAGACTCAATCTGATAAGATAACTTCAAAGGGAAAACTCAATCCATTACAAGAAGGTTGAGGGGGAGAAACATCATATGATCCAACTGTAATAGCAAAGCTCGTGGTACATCTAGATCGTGCCAAATCAAGAACACAAGAGAGAGAGAGAGAGAGAGAGAGAGAGAGATCAAACACATAGCTACTGGTACATACCCTTAGCCCCGAGGGTGAACTACTCCCTCCTCGTCATGGAGAGCGTCGGGATGATGAAGATGGCCACCGGAGATGATTCCCACCTCTGGCAGGGTGCCGGAATAGGGTCCCGATTGGTTTTTGGTGGATATAGAGGCTTGCGGTGGTGGAACTCCCGATGTAGGTTCCGTTCTAGAAGTTTTGGGGATATATAAGAGGTGTTTTCATCGGGAAAAAGTCAGGGGGTCCATGAGGCAGCCACGAGGTAGGAGGGCGCGCCCTCCACCCTCGTGGTGGCCTCGGGACTCTTCTAGTCCATCTTCGATGCTCCGTGGGCTTCTTCTGGTTCAAAAATAATCTCCATAAATTTTTAGGTCAATTGGACTCCGTTTGGTATTCCTTTTCTGTGATAGTCAAAAACAAGCAAAAAAACCACAAACTGGCACTGGGCTCTAGGTTAATAGGGTTGTCCCAAAAATAATATAAAATAGCATATAAATGCATATAAACATCGAAGATGGATAATATAATAGCATCACACAATCAAAAATTATAGGTACGTTGGAGACGTATCAAGCATCCCCAAGCTTAATTCCTGCTCGTCCTCGAGTAGGTAAACGATAAAAACATAATTTTTGATGTGAAATGCTACATAACATATTTATGAATGTAATCTTCTTTATTGTGGCAAGAATATTCATATCCATAAGATTCAAAACAAAAGTTTAATACTGACATAAAAATGATAATACTTCAAGCATACTAACAAGGCAATTATGTCTTCTCAAAATAACATGGCCAAAGAAAGCTTATCCATGCGAAATCATATATTCTAGCTATGCTCCATTTCATCACACAAAATATTCAAATCATGCACAACCCCGGTTTCAACCAAGAAATTGTTTCATAGTTTAGTATTCTCAAACCTTTTCAACTTTCACGCAATACATGAGCGTGAGCCATGGACATAGCACTATGGGTAGAATAGAATGATAGTTGTGCAAAAGACAAGAAGAGGGAGATAGTCTCACATCAACTACGCGTATCAACGGGCTATGGAGATGCCCATCAATAGATATCAATGTGAGTGAGTCGGGATTGCCATGCAATGGACGCACTACAGCTATAAGTGTATGAAAGCTCAAAAAGAAACTAAGTGGGTGTGCATCCAACTAGCTTGCTCATGAATACCTAGGGCATTTGAGGAAGCCCATCGTTGGAATATACAAGCCAAGTTCTATAATAAGAAATTCCCACTAGTATATGAAAGTGAGAAAATAAGAGACTCTCTATCATGAATATCATGGTGCTACTTTGAAGCACAAGTGTGGAAAAGGATAGTAACATTGTCCCTTCTCTCTTTTTCTCTAATGTTTTCTTTTTTTTCTCTTTTTTTCTTGGCTTCTTTGGCCTCTTTTTTTCTTTTTTATTTCCTCATATGGGACAATGCTCTAATAATGATGATCATCACACTTCTATTTACCTACAACTCGAAAAATTACAACTCAATACTTAGAAAAAAATATGACTCTATGTGAATGCCTCCGGTGGTGTACTGGGATGTGCAATGAATCAAGAGTGATATGTATGAAAGAATTATGAAAGGTGGCTTTGCCCCAAATACGATGTCAACTACATGATCATCCAAAGCAATATGACAATGACGAAATGTGTCATAAGAAATGGAACGATGGAAAGTTGCATGGCAATATATCTCGGAATGTCTATGGAAATGCCATAATAGTTAGGTATGGTGGCTATTTTGAGGAAGGCATATGGTGGGTGTATGGTACCAGCAAAAGTTGCGCGGTACAAGAGAGGCTAGCAATGGTGGAAGGGTGAGAGTGCGTATAATCCATGGACTCAACATTAGTCATAAAGAACTCACATACTTATTGCAAAAATCTACAAGTCATCAAAACCAAGCACTATGCGTATGCTCCTAGGGGAAGAGTTGGTAGGAGTTAACCATCACGCGATCCCGACCTCCACACAAAGGATGACAATTAAAAAAAGTACCTCATGCTCCAACTTCGTTACATAACAGTTCACCATACGTGCATGATATGTGACTCACAAACCTCAACACAAGTATTTCTCAAATTCACAATTACTCCACTAGCATGACTTTAATATCACCATCTTCATATCTCAAAACAATCATAAAGAAACAAACTTCTCATAGTATTCAATGCACTTTATATGAAAGTTTTTATTATATCCCTCTTGGATGCCCATCATATTAGGACTAAATTCAAAACCTAAGCAAATTACCATGGTGTTTAAAACTCTCAAAATAATATAAGTGAAGCATGAGAGTTCAACAATTTCTATAAAATAAAGCCACTGTCGTGCTCTAAAAAGATATAAGTGAAGCACTAGAGCAAATGACAAACTACTCCGAAAGATATAAGTGAAGATCAATGAGTAGTCGAATAATTATGCAACTATGTGGAGACTCTCTAACATTTAAGAATTTTAGATCTTAATATTTTATTCAAACAACAAGCAAAACAAAATAAAATAAAATGACGCTCCAAGCAAAACACATATCATGTGGTGAAAAAAATATAGCCTCAAGTAAATTTACCAATGAACGAAGATGAAAGAGGGGATGCCATCCGGGGCATCCCCAAGCTTAGGCTCTTGGCTGTCCTTGAATATTAACTTGGGGTGCCTTTGCCATCCCCAAGCTTAGGCTCTTGCCACTCCTTATTCCATAGTCCATCGAAACTTCACCCAAAACTTGAAAACTTCATAACACAAAACTCAACAGAAAACTCGTAAGCTACGTTAGTATAAGAAAATAAATCACCACTTAGGTACTTAGGTTTAAGCTTGGGGGAGTTGATACGTCTCCAACGTATCTACTTTTCCAAACACTTTTGCCCTTCTTTTGGACTCTAACTTGCATGATTTGAATGAAACAAACCCGGACCGACGCTGTTTTCAGCAGAACTGCCATGGTGTTGTTTATTGTGTAGAAAACAATAGTTCTCGGAATGACCTAAAAATCCACGGAGATAACTTTTGGAAAATATAAAAAATACTGGCGAACGAATCAAGGCAAGGGGCCCACACCCTATCCACGAGGCCGGGGGTGCGGCCTCCCCCCTGGGCGCGCCCCCTATCTCGTGGCCCCCCTGATGCTCCACCGACCTCAACTCCAACTCCATTTATTCCGTTTTGTGGAGAAAAAAATCAGAGAGAAAGTTTCATCGCGTTTTACCATACAGAGCCGCCGCCAAGCCCTAATCTCTCTCGGGAGGGCTGATCTGGAGTCCGTTCGGGGCTCCGGAGAGGGGGATTCGTCGTCGTCGTCATCATCAACCATCCTCCATCACCAATTTCATGATGCTCACCGCCGTGCGTGAGTAATTCCATCATAGGCTTGCTGGATGGTGATGGGTTGGATGAGATTTACCATGTAATCAAGTTAGTTTTGTTAGGGTTTGATCCCTAGTATCCACTATGTTCAGAGATTGATGTTGCTATGACTTTGGTATGCTTAATGCTTGTCACTAGGGCCCGAGTGCCATGATTTCAGATTTGAACCTATTATGTTTTCATGAATATATGTGCGTTCTTGATCCTATCTTGCAAGTCTATAGTCACCTATTATGTGTTATGATCCGACAAAACCAAAGTGACAATAATCGGGATACTTCTCGGTGATGACCGTAGTTTGAGGAGTTCATGTATTCACTATGTGCTAATGCTTTGGTACGGTACTCTATTAAAAGAGGCCTTAATATCCCTTAGTTTCCACTACGACCCCGCTGCCACGGGAGGGTAGGACAAAAGATGTCATGCAAGTTCTTTTCCATAAGCACGTATGACTATATTCGGATTACATGCCTACATTACATTGGCGAACTGGAGCTAGTTCTGTGTCACCCTATGTTATAGCTATTACATGAGGAATCGCATCCGACATAATTATCCATCACTGATCCAATGCCTATGAGCTTTTCACATATTGTGCTTCGCTTATTTACTTTTCTATTGCTACCGTTACAACTACTACAAAACTGATATCTTTACTTTTGTCAATGTTACCATTACTATGATACTACTTTGCTACTAAATACTTTGCTGCAGATACTAAGTTATCCAGGTGTGGTTGAATTGACAACTCAACTACTAATACTTAAGAATATTCTTTGGCTCCCCTTGTGTCGAATCAATAAATTTGGCTTGAATACTCTACCCTCGAAAGCTATTGTGGTCCCCTACACTTGTGGGCTATCAAGACTAATTTCGGGCGCCGTTGCCCGGGAGCATAACTCTATTCTTTGAGTTACTTGGGATTTATATCTGTTGATTACTATGAGGAACTTGAAAGATGAAAGAACTAAGATTTTTCCATCAACTATGAGGGGAGGTAAGGAACTCCCATCTAGCTCCGCACCAGATTCTCCTTCTGTTTTGAGTAAGCTTGCGACACCTAAACCTGCTACTGCTATGAATTCTGATATGTTGCATGTTAGTGATGATGCCACTTCTACTATGCATGATACTTATGATGAAACTATTTCTGTGCGTGATACAACTTTGCCATTAGGTGAATTTCTTGATGAACAACTTGCTAGGGTTAGAGAGAATGAAATTATTGAAGATGCTATTATTGATGATAGTGATGATGAAAGTTCTCCCCTTGATTATGAATTGCCTATTGTTCCTGAGGGGTATGTTATGGATGAGGAAGCTGCTAGAGCTATCTTTGCTTGCAAAGATAGATATGATCTTAAGAAGTTATTAGCTAAAATGAAGCAGCAATCTCTTAATGCTAGAATGAAACTTGACCCGCTTTTGCTACTTCACCTATCTCTGTTACTGATAAGGATTATGAATTCTCTGTTGATCCTGAGATTATTACTTTGGTTGAATCTGATCCTTTTTATGGCCTTGAATCTGAAACTGTTGTGGCACATCTTACCAAGTTAAATGATATAGCCACCCTGTTTACTAATGATGAGAAGTCTTGCTATTATTATATCCTCAAGATATTTCCATTCTCATTAAAGGGTGATGCTAAGACTTGGTTTAATTCTCTTGATCCTGGTTGTGTGCGTAGTCCCCAGGATATGATTTATTACTTCTCTGCTAAATATTTTCCTGCTTATAAGAAACAAGCTACCTTGCGGGAAATATATAATTTTGTGCAAATCAAAGAAGAGAGTCTCCCACAAGCTTGGGGAGGCTTCTTCGCTAACTTAATGCTTTGCCTGATCATCCTCTTAAGAAAAATGAAATACTTGATATCTTTTATAATGGTCTAACTGATGCTTCCAAGGACTACTTGGATAGTTGTGCTGGTTGTGTTTTCAGGGAAAGAACAGTCGACCAAGCTCAATTACTATTGAATAATATGTTGACTAATGAAAATAATTGGAATCTTCCTGAGTGTCAGGACCCCGACTCAATGCCACATCGATCTAGCATGTAACACCTCATATCACTTTGCGGCCTCACGCACGGTATTCCCACGGGTGTCGCCTTACCTTTGCCCGGGACCATTTGCGCCTTTTGGCACACGTATATGACAGTGTCGCTAGCATCCATATGATAAGGAGCCCAGGCTGACATGGCTAGTCGTAAACCCAAAGTGGCACAGACTTACAGGGACAGGCATCCATGACCCAACATCGAACGTGTCGGTCATCAGCGAGTGAATCTGGGCTGTAGCACTGGGCTAGCAGGACTCCGGTGAACCGGGCTGTAGCGGGCTAACAGGACTCCGGTATTCATCGCGTGACATTTCCCCGAAGGGACAGACACAGGAACGAAGAAGGACACATGCCGGCCAGCCTAAGTGTTCCGGAGCAGTAGCAAGCTACCATGGCTCAGTGGAAACACTAGGAGACATTTCCCGGTAAGAGAGGCTACCAAGGATAAACAACTAGGTTGTCAGATCCCACACATACCAAGCATTTCAATAACATACACACAATATGCTCGATATGTGCAATACAACATGGCATCACAAAATGACTCTACGACTCAAGTAGTTTATTCAATAGGCTCCGAGGAGCGAGATATTACAATCATGGGTCTCATGACCCAACACTCAGAGCATACAAATCAAAGCACATGCGGAAGCTATGATGTCTGAGTACAGACATCTAGAAATGAAAAAGGCTGAGAAGCCTGACTATCTATCAGATCCTGCCGAGGGCTCAAGATCGTAGCTGAGGTATCAAGCTAAACGTCGAAGTCCACGTGGAACTACTAGCGAGACTGAAGTCTCTCTGCAAAAACATAAAATAGGCAAACGTGAGTACAAATGTACCCAGCAAGACTTACATCAGAACTAACTACATAAGCATCATTATCAACAAAGGGGATGGTGGAGTTTGACTGCAGCAAGCCAGCTTTGACTCGATGGCTAACCTGAACTACGACTGCAAGTAACTCTTTTGAGGTGGCGCACACGAGTCCACATATTCACCATATCAATACACCACTATGGATCCGCTCCCGTCTCCCTACGAGAACGCCATCCATAGCACTCACGCTTATCTTGCGTATTTTAGAGTATCCACTTTCACTTGTCTATGAACTGTACAAGGGGTCCAAGTTTCCATATCCGAGGAATCCGGCTATTCGAATAGATAATGATAACCCTGCAGGGGTGTACTTCTTCACACACGCTTTCGCCACTTATCGCCCTGTACACGTCATGTACCTCGGCAACCTTCAAGCGGAAGCCGGGCGAGGGAGTCGGCCACGACCTGACTAACTGAACAAGTCTCCAGTCCAGGTTTATCGCCTATTCGGGTTCCATCCGCAAGGAGATCCGGCCGGGGTGTCGCTCATGGCCCCAAACGATGTGAGCAGGGTTCCCAAGCCCACCATCCGGGTGCCACTTGGTACACCGTGCCACTGTGCCTAGTCTGTCCCAAGCCCACCTGTACCGGGTGCCACTTGATAGACTACTAACACTACCTACAAACACCAGAAACTAGTTGCAACTCCTGGACAGAGATCATGTTGATTAATAAGTCGAGAGGGGTCGAGTTACCGGAACCCAATGTGTGGTAGTAACTGGTCATGGATCACAAACACAGAACTCAGTTCCTGAAGACGGCTGCAATGAGACAACCCACCATGTACTCCTACATGGCCTCTCACCGCTACCTTTACCAAATCGTGTTCACACACTTAGCTCACACATAGTAGGACATGATCACACGCCTCTGATTCATCCCCGATGAACCAGACCTGACTCAACTCTAAGCAGTAGCAGGCATGACAAACAAGCATGAATGAGTAGGCACATCAGGGCTCAAACAACTCCTACTCATGCTAGTGGGTTTCATCTATTTACTGTGGCAATGACAGGTCATGCAAAGGATAAAGGGGTTCAGCTACCACAACAAGTAACAAATATGTCGTTGTTGTCCTAATGCAGTAAAAGAGAGCAGGAGCGAGAGAGTGGGATTTTATCGGAATGAACAAGGGGGTTTTGCTTGCCTGGCACTTCTGAAGATAGCATTGAGTCTTCATCAGTGTCAACGATCACATCATCGGTATCACGTCTATCGAGAGGGGACAAATACCGGCAACACAGAAGGGAACACAATCAATGCAATGCACAATATGATGCATGATCATGACATGGCAAAATGAATGTGTTTTGGGCTAATGCATCTAGCAACAAGTTAAATGGAGTTGGTTTGAACCCTAGGTTCAAATTCAAACTCCACATGTGATTATTTAAATGCCATTTATATGATTTGTGCTAAACAGCAGTTATAAGTTGTTCTAACATGCATGAAAATGGTACAGATGGATTCCTTGAATTTTTCTGATAATTTTTCATATATAATTTATTTAATTTGGAGTTACGGTTGAATTTCTATGAATTTTCGAAGTTTTGGATATTTTCTAAAATAAATAAATCATTTCTGATTTATTTAAAAACTCCAGAAAACGTTTACTGCGTCAGTATGACATCACCCTGACGTCATCAGGTCAACAGGGCGGGTCCAAGTCAAACCTGACGTGTGGGGGCCACACGTCAGTGTCACAGGGCTGCTTAGCTCACTGACAGGTGGGACCAGGTCAACAGCCACGTCAGCTTGGTCAAAGCTGACGTGTGGGCCCACGGTGGTTAGGTTAAGACTTAACAGAAAATGATAAGGATTAAATAAGGGCGTGGGGCCCATACTTCAGCGGCTCTGGGAGGGTTAGCTGGCCGTGATTAGTGCTAATCACGCGGCCACGTCGGCTAGTGACGCCGGCGACCATGGCGACGGCGGGACCTCGCCGGAGTTGCTCGGGATGGCGCTACAGCCCGCGGCTGGTCGCGCTGAGGGCACCAAGAGGGAGCCCGTGCTCCCGCGCATCTAGTGGCGCACGCAGCTGGGCACAGGGAGGCCGGGGTTCGCCAGAAACGGGCTCCTGGCGGCGGCCGGAGTTCGGGCGTCGGGCATTTCGACGCTGCTGCTCACAAACGAGGGAGCTGAGGCGCTGGAGGGGCTCTACGGGTCGCAGCAAGCACAACAGGTGCACGCCCGTGACCAAATGGTCACCGGGGTTTCGCCAGCGACGAGCCCGTGCGGCGGAGCGTCTCGGCTCCGGTAGAGGGGGCGGCTAGAGCTCGAAATCGGACATGGGGTTAGGGGGAAACGAAGCAGGGGCTCACAGGGATCATGCAGGGAGGGTCAGCGAGCTCGGGGAAGCACGAACGGCGGCGAATCGACGGCGACCATCGGCGGCGGTCGAGGACGAAGACGATGGCGTGGAGGCGATGCAGGGCTTCCCGAGGGGCTTGGCTTGGTGGGGAGGAAGAGGGGATCGAGGCGGAGCTCCCTGGGGCGTCGGTGAGGCGTGGGGGTGGCGGTGGCCGCGAGGGATCTCGTCGGTGGCGGCGGCTCCGTTCGGTCCGGGCGGGAGAGAGGGAGCAGAGGAGGGAGGGTCGAGGGGGGAGAGTGAGCGAAATGATCAGCGGGATCGGGACGGCCTGCGGGAGTCGTCCACGCGTCCAGGGGCTTGTCGGCAAGCAGGAGGTGGCCGCGCGGCCGTGCGCGTGCGAGCACGCAGCTGCTTCGGGGCGAGGGGAGGAAGACGACGGAGGGCTGCAGTGGTGGGCTGGGCCGGCTTCTGCAGCAGGCCGCACAGGTAGGCGCCAGGTAAGTACTCTCTCTCTCTCTCTCTGTTTCCTCTTTTCTATTTTCTGCAATTTGTTTTTGATTTGATTTAAAATATCAAATCATTTAATAAAATCCTAGAAACAATTATGGGTGATTTCTGAATTATTTCAGTGACCCTTAACAATTTCCAACATTTATTTGAACATTTAAATTATTTATAGTATTTAAATGCCCAAAGTCAAATACAATATGGTTTACTCAAAAATCCAAAAATGTCTTGGAAAAATATCCATCATCTCTGGAAATGGTTTTCACCCTTTTCCATTAATCATGAACATTTTTGCAAACCAATTTGGGTTCTTTGAAAAATATTTTGAAGTTGAACCTATTTGCATTGCTTTGGTGCTAGGGCTTGGTCCTCCCCATTTCAAATTTCATGAACTTCAAACATGATGCATGAATGCCTTGATGCAACTAATGACAGACAAATTCTAGGGCTGTGAAAACTCACGCCCACTAAACAAGAATCTCAACCCGAGATTCAAGCGTAGGGTAGGATGAAGGGGGAACACAAATTAACATAATCTTCACGATCCAGGTTGCACATCACAAGAGTGTTGATTTGATCCTCATCTTTGTCTCGACGTCTTGCTTTGAGAACTCCAGCCAACATGACAACGAGAAGAAAGGAAAACTCTAGAACAATCGATCTTCGAGAAGACCGAACAACTCAGGATCAACTCATGGGATGAGACATAGCAGCATCTCTCGAGCTGAGACACGAGATGCACATCAAGAGGGGTGGAAAGAAACGGATGACGAAGGTTCACTAGGTGGACAATAATTCCACGCTTAAGAAGGTGGTGAACGGTTGTCAACGTAGCGAGGAGTTGAGTTGCCATGATACCACAACAATGCACCTTAGGGAAGGTGACTCGTAGAAATAACCCCTTAATTGGCAAAAAGAATTACCTTTGATTTAAAGATCATTGAAACTCTTTATACCAGCTTAAGGCAAATCATAATCGATCATTTAGAGGGGTTCGGTAGAAAGGCATACCCGGACTTGGATGATGTGGATTACCTTGTTGAAGACAACGTAATGGATGAATTTGCTTATCGCCGGAAATGGAAGAGACCCATGGTAGAATGGCACATTGGTAGTGCAAGCTGGGAACAAAATGCAAATGCTGGGAATGATTCTGGTAACTGGGGAAGAACCCAACAATAGAGAGTGAATTCACTGCTTGAAAAGGTCATAGCATTGCCGAGGAAACTGAGAGGAATCCCAGTTAGTGCCGATGATAACACGTAGCGCTTGTGCGTGCTCTCAAGAACTTGAGCATTCCCACAATCATCAAAGTTTTACCAATATCCGTGTCAAGGATTCTGGCAACACAACTTACTACCATGATGAATGAGGAAGGATGATGCAGATGCAAAGGAAGATAACACTTTCTCAGATTTCACCTTAGCGAGGCCAAGGAAACAAAATCTGGATGATCGACCGAGAGACATTTAGCACTCCGCTTCTAATGTTCTCCTTGATGTGCTAGTGTAACCCATTCATAGATATGGTTTGATATCTAGAACATCAACTAAAAGGTCGGACTTCGGGAACACAAAAATCATAAGGCACAACTAGGGAGTAAGTCCTACGAAGTCCTTATGGGAAGGTGGCCAACTGCTTCAATCAAGATACCACAATAATAGGTCCTTCGGTTGGGTGGTGCTGGCCACGACATCCACTTTACCAGTTATCGAGGGATCAGTATTATAGTTCTTGGGAAAATGTTCCAACCATCATATCTGCCTGAGATTCAGATCTGGTTGGTGTCAGGATATTCCAGACTCATCGAGTCTAGGAAGAAAAATGAAAGTTTGCAACACAAATCGAAGAGATGACGTTGCGGGATTCTCGGGAGATGAACTACGATAGCAAGCTCCAAAACATGAGCTGGGTCTGCTACACACATGTGAACATGTTGTCTCGGACAAACATGATCACATGGTAGTCTTACAATAAAACACTACCGAGTTCAGGTTGGGAACCATCATCGAGGATGTCGAAGTCTTGTGCATGACCTAGGATTAGCACATCAACTCCTTTTCCTGAACAAATCAGTCAGTGGCTTGGGGTGCTACGGAACACACATGGAGTGGAGGTAATTAATCTACCAAACCATAGTATACTTTGCACATGCATGACTGCCTTGGGACGATTCCAAAGGAAGCAAAATTAACTTTCTCGAACCCACGGCGGCAACTTACATCAAATGCACGTGAATCAAAGAAAGTCACTTCTTTCATCCAGCATATACTTCATGAACGGGGCATGAAGAAAATGCCTATAAAAGTTTCCAACACTAGGTTGATGTTCAACATGAATCATGGGGGAGACAAAATGCTGCTGATGGGCTCAACAACAACTCATCGGAATTTCCATATCACTGGACTTCCACCATCATGTGAACACGGTGATAGTATTGGTCAGACCAAAAGATGTAATGGTATATGCTCGAGGGATCAACCACGAGTAATACAACATTACGAGCATCGTTGGTACTGATTTGATTGACGATAGCCCACACTCAAATCAAAGGATTGATAAGACAATAGGTCCAGCAACTGATCACAGGGACCAATCGATGAAGATATCCTCTTTCTTCAACACACACTACACAGAATATCCCTTTGGAACGAACTAAGTTAGGCAAGCTTTTATCTTCCAATTCTCCAAGTTGTTGTCTAGCTTAACCAACTAGCTCAGGGGTATCCAACACGGATTCTTGGAGAAATAGGGGTTTACAGGAATAAACCAACTTGATCACGAGATCAACATAGCGGTCAGGCGACAACCTGGTGATACTTCCGAGAAGAAATTCGGAATATCATGAACCACCGGTATGTTAGTAAGCTCGAGAACAATCTCGCTTTTGAGGGCAAGACAATATGATCAAATGAGTGAGGACTTGACAAGATCCTAACTCATCAATCGAAGGGTGTACCGAAATAAGGACTAGGTAGCACGATCAGTCTTAGAAGGATGATTCAAAACCAACACGCTAAGAATGAAATTATTGTCCTTTAACTACCAAGCAACGAGGTTGCTAAGAGTATTGATTTCACACATCACAATTCTTCTGTCGGTATTCCGGTTGCATCGACATGAAGACCGAGGAATGACTAATGATGGTGAGAAGTATCACTACGTCAAAATTCATGAGAGTTGGTGCAGTTCTCATGAAAATTCTGACATAAAGGAGGTAATACTCCAAGGTAGAACAGAACCAAAAGCTGGATTGGCATTTGATCTGCGAAATACAACTACTTTGACCCAATCCTGGAAATGGATAAGGTACTGGAGTTTGTTTCTCCTAGTCATTCTGGAATAGAATGGCTTGACGGACCACAAGAATAATAGGCATCGATAAACGAACGCACGCATACTCTTGACTATCAACTGATAGACGAAGGTCAGTAGACAACTAAAGAGGGACAACTCAAAGGAACATATAACTTTCTGAGTTGTGGATGCATAGATTAGTATGTCGAACCAAGTTTAACATGTTTCTTCCGGATAACCCATGCAGAGAGGTAGGACTGGCAGAGTCACGATTTATGAATGGAGAACTCCTCAAGAGTACTCTAATTGTGATCTTTTGATCCAATAAACATCTGCCATAAAGCGGTTCATAGTATTTGGAAGAAGGAAATACCACGAATTTCGAGGACTATCGCAAAGGTTACTAATATCCTAAAGGAACGAGCAGAAACTATCAACATGAAGCAAGTAGGGTGAATCTTGGTTCGAAAACCCAAGGAGTAGAATGCCTACTAACTAAGTGGCATCACGGGATGCTTACGAGAATGATGGCCAGAATCATCACACTGGGACACCAATCATGGCTAAATTACTAGATGATCCCCTAAGACACCTAGGGTCATAATACCAGCTCCAACATATAGGTCAAGGCAATAAAGTACCTCAACTCACTGATTTGTGTGATTAATCTGACCAAAGGCACATCGGAAACAGAAGGAAGGGATTTGCAAATGCATCGGACTATTTAGAAACCTGGGATGACTCGGACAGCATAACGGCTGTAAATGCTCAGAGAAGATTGAGACATTCACAAAAATGGTGGCATAACCACTTGATCATCATAATACCAAGGTTTGGAGATCAACTATTAACATACAGAAGTCGTAGGAACTGAACTCAAGCTTAAATCCAACAATCTTGTAAGTCTACAGATTAGTAACACGTGATCCTGATAGAAAGAAGAGATAGCCTAGTTCTTAATCCCCGTAGGAAAGATAAGATGACTCAGATCAGATGGGCATGAGGTATAAGAAGTAAAAAGAGCCCGTTCCATCCCACAATCAATTCCCTTATATAACTAAAGAATTTCTAGACTCAACTTCGACCAGTTTGGCTTGGTAATCCTACAGGCAGTCAAGCTCTGATACCAAAGCTGTCAGGACCCCGACTGAATGCCACATCGATCTAGCATGTAACACCTCATATCACTTTGCGGCCTCACGCACGGTATTCCCACGGGTGTCGCCTTACCTTTGCCCGGGACCGTTTGCGCCTTTTGGCACACGTATATGACAGTGTCGCTAGCATCCATATGATAAGGAGCCCGGGCTGACATGGCTAGTCGTAAACCCAAAGTGGCACAGACTTACAGGGATAGGCATCCATGACCCAACATCGAACGTGTCGGTCATCAGCGAGTGAATCCGGGCTGTAGCACTGGGCTAGCAGGACTCCGGTGAACCGAGCTGTAGCGGGCTAACAGGACTCCGGTATTCATCGCGTGACATTTCCCCGAAGGGACAGACAGAGGAACGAAGAAGGACACATGCCGGCCAGCCTAAGTGTTCCGGAGCAGTAGCAAGCTACCATGGCTCAGTGGAAACACTAGGAGACATTTCCCGGTAAGAGAGGCTACCAAGGATAAACAACTAGGTTGTTAGATCCCACACATACCAAGCATTTCAATAACATACACACAATATGCTCGATATGTGCAATACAACATGGCATCACAAAATGACTCTACGACTCAAGTAGTTTATTCAATAGGCTCCGAGGAGCGAGATATTACAATCATGGGTCTCATGACCCAACACTCAGAGCATACAAATCAAAGCACATGCGGAAGCTATGATGTCTGAGTACAGACATCTAGAAATGAAAAAGTCTGAGAAGCCTGACTATCTATCAGATCCTGCTGAGGGCTCAAGATCGTAGCTGAGGTATCAAGCTAAACGTCGAAGTCCACGTGGAACTACTAGCGAGACCGAAGTCTCTCTGCAAAAACATAAAATAGGCAAACATGAGTACAAATGTACCCAGCAAGACTTACATCAGAACTAACTACATAAGCATCATTATCAACAAAGGGGATGGTGGAGTTTGACTGCAGCAAGCTAGCTTTGACTCGGTGGCTAACCTGAACTACGACTGCAAGTAACTCTTTTGAGGTGGCGCACACGAGTCCACATATTCACCATATCAATACACCACTATGGATCCGCTCCCGTCTCCCTACGAGAACGCCATCCATAGCACTCACGCTTATCTTGCGTATTTTAGAGTATCCACTTTCACTTGTCTATGAACTGTACAAGGGGTCCAAGTTTCCATATCCGAGGAATCCGGCTATTCGAATAGATAATGATAACCCTGCAGGGGTGTACTTCTTCACACACGCTTTCGCCACTTATCGCCCTGTACACGTCATGTACCTCGGCAACCTTCAAGCGGAAGCCGGGCGAGGGAGTCGGCCACGACCTGACTAACCGAACAAGTCTCTAGTCCAGGTTTATCGCCTATTCGGGTTCCATCCGCAAGGAGATCCGGCCGGGGTGTCGCTCAAGGCCCCAAACGATGTGAGCAGGGTTCCCAAGCCCACCATCCGGGTGCCACTTGGTACACCGTGCCACTGTGCCTAGTCTGTCCCAAGCCCACCTGTACCGGGTGCCACTTGGTAGACTACTAACACTACCTACAAACACCAGAAACTAGTTGCAACTCCTGGACAGAGATCATGTTGATTAATAAGTCGAGAGGGGTCGAGTTACCGGAACCCAATGTGTGGTAGTAACTGGTCATGGATCACAAACACAGAACTCAGTTCCTGAAGACGGCTGCAATGAGACAACCCACCATGTACTCCTACATGGCCTCTCACCGCTACCTTTACCAAATCGTGTTCACACACTTAGCTCACACATAGTAGGACATGATCACACGCCTCTGATTCATCCCCGATGAATCAGACCTGACTCAACTCTAAGCAGTAGCAGGCATGACAAACAAGCATGAATGAGTAGGCACATCAGGGCTCAAACAACTCCTACTCATGCTAGTGGGTTTCATCTATTTACTGTGGCAATGACAGGTCATGCAAAGGATAAAGGGGTTCAGCTACCGCAGCAAGTAACAAATATGTCGTTGTTGTCCTAATGCAGTAAAAGAGAGCAGGAGCGAGAGAGTGGGATTTTATCGGAATGAACAAGGGGGTTTTGCTTGCCTGGCACTTCTGAAGATAGCATTGAGTCTTCATCAGTGTCAACGATCACATCATCGGTATCACGTCTATCGAGAGGGGACAAATACCGGCAACACAGAAGGGAACACAATCAATGCAATGCACAATATGATGCATGATCATGACATGGCAAAATGAATGTGTTTTGGGCTAATGCATCTAGCAACAAGTTAAATGGAGTTGGTTTGAACCCTAGGTTCAAATTCAAACTCCACATGTGATTATTTAAATGCCATTTATATGATTTGTGCTAAACAGCAGTTATAAGTTGTTCTAACATGCATGAAAATTGTACAGATGGATTCCTTGAATTTTTCTGATAATTTTTCATATATAATTTATTTAATTTGGAGTTACGGTTGAATTTCTATGAATTTTCGAAGTTTTGGATATTTTCTAAAATAAATAAATCATTTCTGATTTATTTAAAAACTCCAGAAAATGTTTACTGCGTCAGTATGACATCACCCTGACGTCATCAGGTCAACAGGGCGGGTCCAAGTCAAACCTGACGTGTGGGGGCCACACGTCAGTGTCACAGGGCTGCTTAGCTCACTGACAGGTGGGACCAGGTCAACAGCCACGTCAGCTTGGTCAAAGATGACGTGTGGGCCCACGGTGGTTAGGTTAAGACTTAACAGAAAATGATAAGGATTAAATAAGGGCGTGGGGCCCATACGTCAGCGGCTCTGGGAGGGTTAGCTGGCCGTGATTAGTGCTAATCACGCGGCCACGTCAGCTAGTGACGTCGGCGACCATGGCGACGGCGGGACCTCGCCGGAGTTGCTCGGGATGGCGCTACAGCCTGCGGCTGGTCGCGTTGAGGGCACCAAGAGGGAGCCCGTGCTCCCGCGCATCTAGTGGCGCACGCAGCTGGGCACAGGGAGGCCGGGGTTCGCCGGAAACGGGCTCCTGGCGGTGGCCGGAGTTCGGGCGTCCGGCATTTCGACGCTGCTGCTCACAAACGAGGGAGCTGAGGCGCTGGAGGGGCTCTACGGGTCGCGGCAAGCACAACGGGTGCACGCCCGTGACCAAATGGTCACCGGGGTTTCGCCGGCGATGAGCCCGTGCGGCGGAGCGTCTCGGCTCCGGTAGAGGGGGCGGCTAGAGCTCGAAATCGGACATGGGGTTAGGGGGAAACGAAGCAGGGGCTCACGGGGATCATGCAGGGAGGGTCAGCGAGCTCGGGGAAGCACGAACGGCGACGAATCGACGGCGACCATCGGCGGCGGTCGAGGACGAAGACGATGGCGTGGAGGCGATGCAGGGCTTCCCGAGGGGCTTGGCTCAGTGGGGAGGAAGAGGGGATCGAGGCGGAGCTCCCTGGGGCGTCGGTGAGGTGTGGGGGTGGCGGTGGCCGCGAGGGAGCTCGTCGGTGGCGGCGGCTCCGTTCGGTCCGGGCGGGAGAGAGGGAGCAGAGGAGGGAGGGTCGAGGGGGGAGAGTGAGCGAAATGATCAGCGGGATCGGGACGGCCTGCGGGAGTCGTCCACGCGTCCAGGGGCTCGTCGGCAAGCAGGAGGTGGCCGCGCGGCCGTGCGCGTGCGAGCACGCAGCTGCTTCGGGGCGAGGGGAGGAAGACGACGGAGGGCTGCAGTGGTGGGCTGGGCCGGCTTCTGCAGCAGGCCGCACAGGTAGGCGCCAGGTAAGTACTCTCTCTCTCTCTCTGTTTCCTCTTTTCTATTTTCTGCAATTTGTTTTTGATTTTATTTAAAATATCAAATCATTTAATAAAATCCTAGAAACAATTATGGGTGCTTTCTGAATTATTTCAGTGACCCTTAACAATTTCCAACATTTATTTGAACATTTAAATTATTTATAGTATTTAAATGCCCAAAGTCAAATACAATATGGTTTACTCAAAAATCCAAAAATGTCTTGGAAAAATATCCATCATCTCTGGAAATGGTTTTCACCCTTTTCCATTAATCATGAACATTTTTGCAAACCAATTTGGGTTCTTTGAAAAATATTTTGAAGTTGAACCTATTTGCATTGCTTTGGTGCTAGGGCTTGGTCCTCCCCATTTCAAATTTCATGAACTTCAAACATGATGCATGAATGCCTTGATGCAACTAATGACAGACAAATTCTAGGGCTGTGACACTAAGCCAATTCCTGAGGCAATCCCTGAGCCAATTGAGCCAACTCCTGAGCCTATTCCTAAACCCACTCCGAAGAAGAGGGGCATTCTATTTCTCAGTCCTAAAGATATGCAAGAGGCAAAGAAATCAATATAAGAAAAAGGTATTAAAGCTGAAGATATTAAGAATTTACCACCTATCGAAGAAATGCATGGTCTTAATATACTGCATGTTGAAGAACCACATTGTCTTGATAACCCGACACAGGTAGTAAAGGTAAATTTCTTTATAGATATGATAAAGTTGAAATCCCGTCTACTAAATTTCATAGCCTATGCTTAGATGAATTTGATGACTTTATGGCTAGATAAGAAAGTTTTAATGGTTATGTTGGTAGAGAATTAAAGAATAATGCTTTCGAAATAGGACGCTTGAGTGATTATATGGCTGGAGTTAAAGGTGAACTTAAACTCATTAGCAAATATGCTTCTATGGTTACCACTCAAGCTGAGCAAGTACTTAAAGCTCAAAGTGATTTGCTTGATGAATTAGATAATAAACATGACTTTGCTGTTAGAGTGGCTACTAGAACGGGTAGAATGACTCAAGAACCTTTGTATCCTGAAGGCCACCCTAAGAGAATCGAGCAGGATTCTCAGAGAAATAATTTAGAGGCGCCTAGTTCTTCCAAAAAGAAGAAAAAGAAAAATGATAGGACTTTGCATGCTTCTAGTGAACCTGATGTAGACACACCTGAGAATCCCAATGATTTTTCTATTTCTAATGCTAAAACACAATCAGGTGATGAACATGAACCTAGTGACAATGTTAATGGTAATGTTCATGTTAATGCTCAACCTAGCAATAATAATGATGTAGAGATTGAACCTGCTGTTGATCTTGATAACCCACAATCAAAGAATCAACGCTATGATAAAAGAAACTTTGTTGCTAGGAAGCACGGTAGAGAGAGAGAACCATGGGTTCAGAAACCCATGCCCTTTCCTCCTAAACCATCCAAGACAAAGGATGATGAGGATTTTGAGTGCTTTGCTTAAATGATTAGACCTATCTTCTTACGCATGTGCTTAACTCATATGCTTAAAGTAAACCCTTATGCTAAGTACATGAAGGATATCATTACAAATAAAAGAAAGATACCGGAAGCTGAAATTTCCACCATGCTTGCTAATTACACTTTTAAGGGTGGAATACCAAAGAAACTTGGAGATCCAGGGGTACCAACCATACCATGCTCCATTAAAAGAAATTATGTTAGAACTGCTTTATGTGATCTTGGATCCGGTGTTAGTGTTATGCCTCTCTCTTTATATTGTAGACTTGAATTGAATAAGTTGACACCTACTGAAATTCTTTGCAAATGGCTGATAAATCAACTGCTATACCTGTCGGGATTTGTGAGGATGTGCCTGTTGTGGTTGCAAATGTCACTATCTTAACAGACTTTGTTATTCTTGATATTCACGAGGACGATAGTATGTCGATTATCCTTGGTAGATCCTTTTTGGATAATGCAGGGGCTGTTATTGATTGCAACAAAGGCAATGTCACTTTTCATATTAATGGTAATGAGCATATGATACACTTTCTGAGGAAACAACCTCAAGTTCATAGCATCAATTCTATTGGAAAAGTTCCAACTATCATTATTGGAGGTTTTGAATTTCCTCTTCCTACTGTCAAGAAAAAGTATGATATTCTTATTGTTGTGGATGTTCATATCCCTGTTGAGGTAACTTAGTGTTATTTGAAATTTCTCCGGTTCCGTGTTATTCGGAATGAGTTTGTTAACAAGACTTGATCAACCTTGTTAGTGGATTCATTTTGATGATCATGAGATGGATGAAATTAGAAGGCGCAACCTTCTGTACCCTCTTTTTACTTTCTTTTATTTAGAATAAATAAAGCAAAAATAGCATTATATGTCTGTTTTCTGAATTATCCATGCAATAAAAAATATCCCGAAAATAAAAGTGCTCCAAATGCCCTGCAAATTTAGTATATTTTTTATGGAATATTTGAGGATTTTAGGCACCGAAAACACTGCAGGGGGGGTGGCAAGCACCTGGCCTCAAGGGTGGAGGGCGCGCCCACACCCCCTGGGCGCGCCCCCTATCTCGTGGACCCACGGTGGCCCCCCTCCACTTATTCCTGCACCCACACACTCCATCTTCTTCCCAAAAAAATCGCCATCTAGCTCAAGCACGAGTTCTAGCTCATTTTGCTGTGATTTTTGATCTCCTTGCTCAAAGCTCCATTCACAAAACTGCGTTGGGAAATTGTTGCTTGGTATGTGACTCCTCCATTGATCCAATTAGTTTTTGGTCTAGTGCTTTATTCATTGCAAATTTTTGCTGCATAGGTGACCCTGTTCTTGAGCTTGCATGTCAAATTTATGAGGTCCCAAGTAATTCTAATGCATGATATAGGCTCTAGGCACTTGTAGGAGTAGTTGCTACCAATCTTGTTTAGTTATATTCACTTTTATTTTGAAGTTACTAAAATTTTTAGAAATTTTTCAGAAAAAGAAATATGTCTAGGGGAATGTATCAAGGTGGTTCCTCAACAAAGAAGGGACCCAGGCATGCTATGCGTGAGCAAGACGATGAACCACCAAGGGATGCCGA
This sequence comes from Triticum aestivum, assembly GCF_018294505.1. NCBI lineage: Eukaryota > Viridiplantae > Streptophyta > Magnoliopsida > Poales > Poaceae > Triticum > Triticum aestivum. Next base: position 510,894,186 of record NC_057798.1, on the reverse strand, counting down.
AGTGCGAGCTTGTGAGAGGCCATCAGACGAGTTTATGGTCAAAGCAGGCATTAAGGATGAATTTTACGCATATGTGCGTAATGCCGATCTTGAGGACTTCTTACAAGATAAGTGTCCTTAGTACTATCAATTGAGTGATTCATTCGTAAGAAGGTTTAAATATAAATCTTCACGTAATTATCAGAGTGTCCTGTTTGATATTTATGATAAATCTTACACCATGGACTTAGAAGATTTTACAACCCCTTGCAAACTCCCGCAATGGGGCAATGTTAATGACCCCCATAGATCTGAATATAAAACTTTCTAGCTCTTATTACTATGGGAGAATCTTGGCATATAGCACAAGCTACCATAGGGAGCATTCATTTTCCCGCTATATATTATTTTGCTCTCTTCATTGGTAGATGCATTAATGGTAAAGATGAATCATGTCACATGTGTGTCCCTGATCTTTGTGTTCTCAAGAGTGTTGTGTTAGGTAATAAAGATTACAACTTGGGGGCAATAATTGCACGTAGGTTGCATAATAATGGTATAACTGGAGATTTATTTGGAGGGATTTATGCGACCCGTGTTGCTAATTATCTTGGTATAGCCCCACGAGAGGGGGATATGGAGTTGCTTCCTGCTTATTTAGATTATGACGCGTTGGTCAAACATCATTTTCTTTTGAGGAATGAACAATTCCTCCAGTATCGACTAATCTTTGACAGACATAGCTTTGTCCATGTTACTCTCCCTTCTCCTTTCCTTTTTGATTACCAGGCAAAAGGAAGATATGTTGTTACCAGGGAGGAGGCAGCTGAACACGAGGGGAGAGCGGAGGCGGCTCGCCAACATGCTGCAGCTCAGGATGCATTTGCTGCTGCATCTCAGTACGACCCCAAATATAACTACGGATATCAGCTAGGTTATCCTTGGCAATAGACCAACTTAGGCCAAAATCCTAAGCTTGGTGGAGTACGTATTTCTCACCGACTTTACATTCATGTTCACACACTATTCTAGTTGTTGGTGCTCATACTCTTTCATTGTATTATCCATGCTAGTTTAAATTCTTTTTCTAGCCTTATTCTTGCATGTTTGATAAACCTTAAGAAAACCAAAAAAAATAGTTAGTTCACTTTCCATGTTTGTTATAATAATTAAATGAAACCCCAAAAAGATTTGTCGTTCTTATTTTGTTTGTTGGGAGATTTCCCATGTAAATAGTTTTATTTCCTTTCTTTCCTTTAGGGGTCGAGAGTAGAAGACCATAATGAAAATGTTTAGTGGCTCTCATATGCATGATTGTTGATTTAACTTAGAGCCCATATTACTTTGTCTTCTCTCTTGAGTTGAATGCTTGCAGATTCCAGCTTAGTCCAATGCATGTGCACTATTATTATACACACTGTTCGGTCATGCAAGTGAAAGGCAATAATAACGATATATGATGGACTGATTGAGATGAGAAAAGCTGGTATGAACTCGGCCTCTTTTGTTTTTGTAAATATGATGAGTCCATCGTTCCTGATTCAGCCTATTATGAAGTAAACATATTTGTAATGACATTTAGAGATTATAGTTGCTTGTGCCATGCTTAATTAGCTATGAGTTATAATGGTTTACCTTGCATGCCAACATGCTATTAAAATGATTGTGATGTGGTAAGATGGGATGGTATCCGCCTTTGAATGAATTGAGTGACTCGACTTGGCACATATCCTTCACAATATTTATGTTCATGGTGTATTATATCCTACTCATGCTTGTACTTGGTGTAAATTAATTTTAATGCATGTTCATGATGTTGTCGCTCTCTCAGTTGGTCGCTTCCCAGTCTTTTTCTAGCCTTCACCTGTACTAAGCGGGAATACTGCTTGTGCATCCAAACTCCATAAACCCCAAAGTTATTCCATATGAATCCACCATACCTTCCTAGATGCGGTATCTACCTGTCGTTCCAAGTAAATTTGTATGTGCCAAACTTCAAACCTTCAAATGAAATTCTGTTTTGTATCCTCGAGCAGATCATGTTTCAACTAGGGTTGTCTGTATCTTCCATGGTAGGTGGGTTATTCTCAAGAGGAGTGGACTCCGCTCCTCATTCACGGGAAAATGGCTGGTAACCGGGATGCCCAGTCCCATGACCAAATAGATCAAAGCGAATCAAAATAATTAAACAAAACTCCCCTAGGGATGTTGTTAGTTGGAGGCACTCGTTGTTTCGAGCAAGCCATGGATTGATGCTTGTTGGTGGTGGGGGCGTATAAATTTTACAATTCTGTTTGGGAACCGCCTACAATGCATGTAGTATGGAAGATATTGCCATCTCATAGTTGTTGCGTTGATAGTGAAAGTATGCCGCTCAAAATGTTATTCATCTCTATTTTAAAATCAAGCTCTAGCACCTCTACAAATCCCAGCTTCCCTGTGCGAAGGGCCTATCTATTTACTTTTATGTTGAGTCATCATCCCTCTTATTAAAAAGCACCTACTGGTGAGCGCATTGTCATTTGCATTCATTACTATTAGTTTATATTGGGTATGACTTGACTGGATCTCTTTTACCATGAATTACAATGTTTAGTCAGTCCTTGATCTTTAATGTTGCTCTTCGTTTATGTTTTGCAGTCTCATAAAGGGCTAGCGAGATACCATCTTGTTATATCATATTATGATTGTTTTGAGAAAGTATTGTCATCCAAGTTTTATTATTATTGATCGCTAGCTGATTTTTCCATTGATATGAGTAAATGTGAGACCTAAGTGTTATTGTGAATATGGTTAGTTCATAATCTTTGCTGAAAACTTGAATGTTGGCTTTACATATTTACAACAACAAGAGCAAATAGAGTTTGTAAAAGTTTTTCTTTATCACTTTCAGTTTATCTACTGAATTGTTTGAGGACAAGCAAAGGTTTAAGCTTGGGGGAGTTGATACGTCTTCAACGTATCTACTTTTCCAAACACTTTTGCCCTTGTTTTGGACTCTAACTTGCATGATTTGAATAAAACTAACCTGGACCGACGCTGTTTTCAGCAGAACTGCCATGGTGTTGTTTATTGTTCAGAAACAAAAGTTCTCGGAATGACTTGAAAATTCACGGAGATAACTTTTGGAAAATATAAAAAATACTGGCGAAAGAATCAAGGCCAAGAGCCCACACCCTATCCACGAGGGTGGGGGGCACGGCCTCCCCCCTGGGCTTGCCCTCCTATCTCGTGGGCCCCCTGATGCTCCACCGACCCCAACTCCAACTCCATATATTCCGTTTCGTGGAGAAAAAAATCAGAGAGAAAGTTTCATCGCGTTTTACGATACGGAGCCGCTGCCAAGCCCTAATCTCTCCCGGGAGGGCTGATCTGGAGTCAGTTCGGGGCTCCGTAGAGGGGGATTCATCGCCGTCGTCATCATCAACCATCCTCCATCACCAATTTCATGATGCTCACCGCCATGCGTGAGTAATTCCATCGTAGGCTTGCTGGACGGTGTTGGGTTGGATGAGATTTACCATGTAATCAAGTTAGTTTTGTTAGTGTTTGATCCCTAGTATCCACTATGTTCTAAGATTGATGTTGAGATGACTTTGCTATGCTTAATGCTTGTCACTATGGCCCGAGTGCCATGATTTCAGATCTGAACCTATTATGTTTTCATGAATATATGTGCGTTCTTGATCCTATTTTGCAAGTCTATATTCACCTATTATGTGTTATGATCCGACAACTCCGAAATGACAATGATCGGGATACTTCTCGGTGATGACCGTAGTTTGAGGAGTTCATGTATTCACTATGTGCTAATTCTTTGGTCCGGTACTCTATTAAATGGAGGCCTTAATATCCCTTAGTTTCCACTAGGACCCCGCTGCCATGGGAGGGTAGGACAAAAGATGTCATGCAAGTTCTTTTCCATAAGCATGTATGACTATATTTGGAATACATGCCTACATTACATTGATGAACTGGAGCTAGTTCTGTGTCACCCTATGTTATAGATATTACATGAGGAATCGCATCCGACATAATTATCTATCACTAATCCAATGCCTACGAGCTTTTCACATATTGTGCTTCGCTTATTTACTTTTCCGTTGCTACCGTTACAACTACTACAAAACTGCTATCTTTACTTTTGTCACTGTTACAATTACTATCATACTACTTTGCTACTAAATACTTTGCTGCAGATACTAAGTTATCCAGGTGTGGTTGAATTGACAACTCAACTGGTAATACTTAAGAATATTCTTTGGCTCCCCTTGTGTCGAATCAATAAATTTGGGTTGAATACTCTACCCTCGAAAGCTATTGCGATCCCCTACACTTGTGGGTTATGAATAAGGCATTCTTTTCATGATCTACAAGCATAGAAAATTTACTACTCGCCACATAAGCAAAATTCTTCTCATTCGGAATAGTGGGATTATCATAAGAAACTCAAATACTATAAATTGTTTCCACATTAAAAGAGTAATTTTTAGAAAAAGGGTAATCATAATCATGACAAGTTTTATAAATATAATCATCACAGATTTTTATAAAATAAGCGTCATCACAATAATCATCATAAGTAGCAACTTTATTCTCATCATAATCAATTGAAACCTCTTCGAAGATAGTGGATTCATCACTAAATAAAGTCACGACCTCACCAAATCCACTTTCATAATTATCACAATAAGATTCAACACCCTCCAAAATAGTGGGATCATTACTTCCTAAAGTTGACACTCTTCCAAACCTAGTTTCATCAATATAATCATCATAAATAGGAGGCATTCTATCATAAAAATAAATTTGCTCATCAAAACTTGGGAGACTCAAAATATCATCTTCATTAATCATAACATCCCCAAGCTTGCGGCAAACATTAATTGCAGCAAATAAATTCTCAAACATGTCATTCTCATCAAACATAGCATCCCCAAGCTTGGTCCTTTGCATATCACAAGCATAATCACTCACATCATTAATAGTATGGATAGCACCAATAGTATAACAATTATTATCATCACAATGAGTAATAGGCATAACAATAATAGGAGCAACATCATTTGGGAGGGATACCTTTTTACCTTTGCTTCTTCCTCTTTTCTTTTTCTTCTCCACATTATGTGTGGGTTTAATCCTCTTTTTGGAGCTCCTTATTAATGAGATTGGTTGAATAGAAAGCTCCTCCTCGTTACCCAATTCATCATAAGAAATAATAGGAGGATATTGGGATATCTGTTCCCTTTCATTAGTATTCTCTTCATCTTCTGTTTGTTTTCTTGTCTTTATGTAATTGGCAATATAAGGATTTTCAATGTAATTCACTGCACAATACATACAAATTTCCTCTGGATCAAAATCAAGAACTTTATCAAGGACAAATTCTGGAATATCCTTAGTTATACGTTTCATTTCTTCATTACCCTAAAGCAAACTAAGTTCATTGTGATGCGCAAGGGAAATCAAGTCATCACAATTTTTGGACCCGATTCGATCATGAAACAATTTGCATTGGAGATTTAAATGATCAAGTTCATTGGAAAGTTCACAAGGATGGCAAAGAAATTTTAAATTTTTAGCACAAGCATCTAGCCTCTCTTACAACCATTTAGTTTCTAAATACTTATGCCTCTTGCAAAATCTATCTTCCCTATTTGGTAAGTACTTCAAAACTCTATGCACTCCACAAAAATTGACATGCTTATAAGAAACATTTGTATCATGACTAGTGCAATCATCGTTAGTACTATGGATACTCAAAGAGTTCATGCTAACAACATTGCAATCATGCTCATCATTCAAAGACTGTATGCCATCCATTTTAATGCATTCTTCTTCTAATACTTTGGCACAATTATCGGAATCTTTATTTTCGCGAAAGACATTAAAAAGATGAAGCATATGAGGCAACCTCAATTCCTTTTTTGTTGTAGTTTTCTTTTGTAGACTAAACTAGTGATAAAACAAGAAACTAAAAGATTCGATTTCAAGATCTAAAGATATACCTTCAAGCGATAACCTCCCCGGCAACGGCGCCAGAAAAGAGCTTGATGTCAACTACAGAACCTTCTTCTTATAGACGTTGTTGGGCCTCCAAGTGCAAAGGTTTGTAGGAGAGTAGGAAATTTCCCTCAAGTGGATGACCTAAGGTTTATAAATCCGTGGGAGGCGTAGGATGAAGATGGTCTCTCTCAAACAACCCTGCAACCAAATAGCAAAGAGTCTCTTGTGTCCCCAACACACCCAATACAATGGTAAATTGTATAGGTGCACTAGTTCAGCGAAGAGATGGTGATACAAATGCAACATGGATGGTAGATATAGGTTTTTGCAGTCTGAAATTTAAAAACAGCAAGGTAGCAAGTAGCAAAAGTGTGCAAAAACGGTATTGCAATGCTTCGAAACAAGGCCTAGGATTCATACTTTCATTAGTGCAAGTTCTCTCAACAATGATAACATAATTAGATCATATAACAACCTCTCAACGTGCAACGAAGAGTCACTCCAAAGTCACTAATAGTGGACGACAAATAAAGAGATTATTGTAGGGTACGAAACCACATCAAAGTTATTCCTTCCGATCAATCCATTGGGCTATTCCTATAAGTGTCATAAACATCCCTAGACTTCATAGTAAAATAACACCTTAAGACACACATCAACCAAAACCCTAATGTCACCTAGATACTCCAATGTCACCTTAAGTACCTGCGGGTTTGATTATACGATATGCATCACACAATCTTAGATTCATCTATTCAAACCAACACAAAGAACTTCAAAGAGTGCCCCAAAGTTTCTAAGGAGAGTCAAAAAGAAAATGTGTGCCAACCCCTCTGCATAAGTTCACAAGGTCAATGAACCCGTAAGTTGATCACCAAAACATACATCAAGTGGATCAATAGAATACCCCATTGTCACCATGGGTATCCCACGCAAGACATACATCAAGTGTTCTAAAATCCTTAAAGACGCAATCCGATAAGAAAATTTCAAAGGGGAAACTCAATCCATTACAAGAAGGTAGAGGGGGAGAAACATCATATGATGCAACTATAATAGCAAAGCTTGCAGTGCATCAAGATTGTGCCATATCAAGAACACGAGAGAGAGAGAGAGAGAGAGAGATCAAACACATAGCTACTTGTACATACCCTCAGCCCCGAGGGTGAACTACTCCGTCCTCGTCATGGAGAGCGACGGGATGATGACGATGGCCACCGGTGACGATCCCCCCGGCAGGGTGCCGGAACAGGGTCCCGATTAGTTTTTGGTGGCTACGGAGGCTTGCGACGGTGAAACTCCCAATCTAGGTTCTGTTCTGGATGTTTAGGGATATATAAGAGGTGTTGGCATAGGGAACAAGTTAGCGGGGTCCATGAGGCACCCACGAGGTAGGGGGCGCGCCCTCCACCCTTGTGGTGGCCTCGAGATTCTTATAGTCCATCTCCGATGCTCCGTGGGCTTCTTCTGATCCACAAATAATCTCCATAAATTTTCAGGTCAACTGTACCCCGTTTGATATTCCTTTTCTGCGATACTCAAACAAGGAAAAAAAATAGAAATTGGCACTGTGCTCTAAGTTAACAGGTTAGTCCCAAAAATCATATAAAATAGCATATAAATGCATATAAAACATCCAAGATGGATAATATAATAGCATGGAACAATAAAAATTACCTACTATTTATTTTGAAAAACCACCTTTCCCTGTTAGGATAAAGGAACATGTTAAGGTTTCAACCGTGGTTAACAAAAGTAATATTAGAGCACCTAGACCCGGATGGATGGGTGATACATCTCCAACATATCTATAATTTATGTAGTATTCATGCTATTATATTATCATTCTTGGATGTTTTACAATCATTTTATAGCAAATTTATATCATTTTTTGGGACTAACCTATTGACATAGTGCCCAGTGCTAGATGCTGTTTTTACATTGCAAAAAATCAATACTAAACGGAGTCCAAATGCAGCAAAACTTTTTGGAGATTTTTTCTGGACCAGAAGACACCCGGTGGGCCAAAGAAGTACCAGAGGGGAGCTCCAAGGGGAGCACAATCCACCAGGGCGCGCCTGGGGGCCCTGGCGTGCCCAGGTGGGTTGTGCCCACCTCGGTGGCCTCCCGTACCTCCTCTTCGCCCTATAAATTCCCAAATATTCCAAAAACCCTAGGGTTGTCGCTAGATCAGAAGTTCCACTGCTGAAAGCCTATGTAGCCACAAAAAACTAATCTAGACCCCATTCCGACATTCCGCCGGAGGGGAAAATCATCACCAGTTGCCATCTTCATCATCCCGGCGGCCACCATGATGATAAGGGAGTAGTCCACCCTCGGGGCTGAGGGTTTATACTAGTAGCTATGTGTTTAATCTCTTTATCCCTCTCGTTTTCTTGAGATCTCAAGATCTTGATGTATTGCAGGCTTTGTTAATAGAGATTTTTATTTCTGTGCCCCTGGTTCATTAGTTGTACTCCTTCATCCCCATGATGTTAACTTATGCTCACTTTTCCCCTCTCCCTTGCCTGAAACCCTCAGAACAGGTACGGACATTGCTGTAGGGTCAACGCGTTTGACAGTTAACTCTGACGAGTGGGGCCGCGTAGGGTCCAGTCCACCTTTGACCATTTAGTCGTATAGTGCTTTCGTATGTTGACCGTACAGTGGTATTCGTATACGTGGGTGCATGCAACTGACCGTGGTCATGGGGTAGCACGTGTCCATGGGACATGGCCGAAATGTCCCATCATATAAAGAGGGGGAACCACCTCCCGGTGCAACGCCCCTACCATTTTCTCCCAAATCCCCTCCCTACCGCATCTTCTTCCTCTCCCCACCAGCATCGTCTCACTCTCCTCCACTACCTCCACCTCACAGTCTCGCTCTCCCCCACCACATCATCGTCCTCACCTTCATCGCCTCCATCTATCCGATGGCAAAAGCTCGTGGAGATGCCGGTGCAGCGGCCGAAGATGTAGTGGAGCTGTAGGGCGCGGTGACCGCGGATGAACTGAAGGACGTTGGCGGCATCCACGACAGTGTGGGAAACTCGCAACTGATGGGGATGTGGAGAAGGAGGTGGCGGGCTCCGCCTCAGTGCTGTCGGAGCAGAAGGTGACGGTGTCGAGCGGCACAGTCCATCCCGATACCCCCAACGCACAGCCTGGCAAGGAGCATGAGGTATTTGCACTTTCTTGTGAGTTGCAATATTTAGTATATTAGCTTGTAGAGTTAGTTGCATTGGTTAGATTGTGATTCATACGGTAGTACGGATGGTTAGAGTAGTTGGTTTGATGGATGGGCCGGGGTTTTCTATATGGGGGGATGGGGGTTTTGTACTAGGGTTTTTGGATTACATTCATTGAAAAAATGCTAGATAGATCTGTATGAGAGATAGGGATCTCTGTGCTTCAATGCTACACAGATGTATGCTTATTAGGTTTGTTTTTAATGCTACAGACATGTATGCATGCTTATTAGATTTGGGGTCCCTATTAGATTTGTTTTTGAATGCTACTTAGATTGGGGTTTTGAATGTCATGTTCACAAATGGAATCCATTTATTAAGAAGTTATTTGATTCATTAGTATATAAATTTGTCCACAATATGTAGTTATATTATCTCTGTTGTTCAATGTGTGTGCATGACAATGGAAAATGCAAATACGATCATAGTATATTAGCCCTATGATCAATGTGACATGTGTGCATATCTAAATTTTCAGTTGGCTTCTGTATTTACTAGTGATGGATGTAATTGTATATTCAGGAGGATGATGGTTGGGGAAAAAGAGGAAGCTAGCCCTTACTGGGTTCGACCCATACGATCAGTATAGTGACGATGAGGAATATGAGGTAAGCCTACTTGAAATTTAGATTGTTCATTTAGTTCCTTTGACATGGTGTATATGAATCTATAATGTATTAATGTAATTAATTCATATGTGCAGTATGATTCTGGAGAAGATGTGTACAAGGGCAACGTCACGTCCTTCATAGCGAAGGAGGTGGAGAAGATCAATGCCAAGGGAGTTGCTTCCTTCTACAACCGCAAGATCAAGAAGTGGCACTACCCCTACTGCACCACCAAGCCAAAGCCAAAGGATGGCCACTTCGATCACCCTGTGTCTCATGCAGAGGATGTAGCGATTCGCGGGGAGGACTACATGCAGAGGAGTTGCTTCCTTCTACAACATTGTGCGCAGGTTATATGGGTCTATTCTCATCATATCAATCTCCATTACTTTATTACTTGCTTTGTTTTTACTTTGCCTTTTACTTTTTACTTTACATCTCTATATCAAAAATACCAAAAATATTATGTATCATCACTATCAGATCTCACCCTCATAAGTGACTGTGAAGGGATTTACAACCCCTAATCGCGTTGGTTGCGAGTAGCTATCATTTTGTGTAGGTATGAGGGACTCGTGCGTGATCTCCTACTGGATTGATACCTTGGTTCTCAAAACCTGAGGGAAATACTTACACTACTTTACTGCATTATCCTCTCCTCTTCGGGGAAATCCAGCGCAGTGCTCAAGAGGTAGCAAGAAGAATTTCTGGCGCCGTTGCCGGGGAGTTTGCGCAAAAGTCAACCATACCAAGTACCCATCACAATCCCTATCTCTCGCATTACATTATTTTCCTCTCGTTTTCCTCTCCCCCACTTCACCCTTGCCGTTTTATTCGCCCTCTCTTTCCCAATCTCCTTCTCTCCTTATCTTTCGCCTTTTTCTCATTTGCCTTTGCTTGTGTGTTGGATTACTTGTAACCATGGCCGAATCAAAAAGAACTAAGGGATTTCTCCAGAGTTCTAGTGCCTTGGATAACCCCTCTATCCTTTCTAAGCTCATAAACAATGATGCTACGGAGAGACCCACCGGGATCACCAATAAGAATTTAGATGATTTTGATGATGATGACTCCGGAATCTTTCGCTATTTACTTGATGAATCTTTAAAAGATGCTTGGGATAGGTTATTAAGGATTCGGGCTAGTTATGTGCCACAATATCAAATCGATGTTTACTTAAAAAGTTTCTATGTTGGCTTGCCCGCCTCTTTCAAACAAGTTCTAGATTCTATTTTTGAAGAAGTTTTTCTTGAAGGGGATGCTATAGATACCTATGAAAAAATGAAAAGCATATTTGGGCGCCCTTTAAATGATAAATTTGAATCAACTACTCTCTTGTGCTTTTATCAAAATGAAATTATCAAAGAGATGAAGTCTAGCTTGGATGCAAATTTCTGTAACGTGCTTAATCTCACCTCATCCATTAATGGAAATGTTCTTAATCTGTATAGAAGGAATAATGACTTATAAAGGAGATCCTCTCTTGCTACTTACACATCAGGTGCCAAAGATGGCACTCGTTAGATCTATCCTTGCTTTTATGCCTAGTTGGGGGCGTTAAATGATAGCGCTTGTTGGGAGGCAACCCAATTTTATTTTGTGTTTTTTGTTTTTGCTTCTGTTTAGGAATAAATAATCCATCTACTTTATGTTTAGATGTGGTTTTATGTTTTAATTAGTGTTTGTGCCAAGTAGAACCTATAGGATAAGCTATGATGATAGTTGATTTGATTCTGCTGAAAAACAGAAACTTTGCGCTCACGAGAAAAAAAATCAATAAATCAAAGAAACGTGATTTTGCGTTGATTCTTTTTGCTTCTGATCAAAAACAAATTGTACAGTACGTCCTATTTTGGTAGAATTTTTAGAGTTCCAGAAGTTTGCGTTAGTTACAGATTGCTACAGACTGTTCTATTTTTGACAGATTCTGTTTTTCGTGTGTTGTTTGCTTATTTCAATGCATCTATGGCTAATAAATTAGTTTATAAACCATAAGGAAGTTGGAATACAGTAGGTTTAACAGCAATATAAATAAAGAATGAGTTCATTACAGTACCTTAAAGTAGTCTTTTGTTTTTCTTTCACTAACGGAGCTCAAGAGATTTCTATTGATTTTTGTGTTGTGAAGTTTTCAAGTTTGGGGTGAATTCTTTTGATGGATTATGGAACAAAGAGTGGTAAGAGCCTAAGCTTGGGGATGCACATGGCACCCCCAAGATAACCCAAGGACACCAAAAAGTCAAAGCTTGGGGATGCCCCGGAAGGCATCCCCTCTTTCGTCTACTTCCATCGGTAATTTACTTGGAGCTATATTTTTATTCACTACATGTCATGTGTTTTGCTTGGAGCATCTTGTATTATTTGCATCTTTGCTTGTTAGTTTTCCACAATCATCCTTGCTGTACACACTTTTGAGAGAGCCATACATGATTTGGAATTTGCTAGAATACTCTATGTGCTTCACTTATATCTTTTGAGCGTAATAATTTTTGCTCTAGTGCTTCACTTAGATCTTTTAGAGCACGGTGGTGGATTTGTTTTAAAGAAAGTATTGATCTCTCATGCTTCACTTAGATTATTTTGAGAGTTGTTAATAGCATGGTAATTATCTTAATGTTACTATACTTGGTAATCAAGATTTGTGAAACTTTCTTTTGAGTGTGTTGAATACTAAGATAAGTTTGATGCTTGATAATTGTTTTGACATATGGAGGTGATAATATAAAAGCAATGCTAGTTGGGGTGATTATGAATTTAAAGAATGCTTGTGTTGAAGTTTGTGATTCCCGTAGCATGCACGTATGGTGAACCGCTTTGTGATGAAGTCGGAGCACAATTTTATTTATTGATTGTCTTCCTTATGAGTGGCAGTCGGGGACGAGCGATGGTCTTTTCCTACCAACCTATCCCCCTAGGAGTATGCATTTAGTTCTTTGGTTTTCGATGACTTATAAATTTTTGCAACAAGTGCATGAGTTCTTTTGATTAATGTTGAGTCCATGGATTATACGCACTCTCACCCTTCCACCATTGCTAGCCTCTCTAATGCCGCACACTTTTCGCCGGTATCATACACCTACCTTCCTCAAAACAGCCACCATACCTACCTATCATGGCATTTCCATAGCCATTCCGAGATATATTTCCATTCAACTCTCCATCGTTCCATTCATATGACATGCATTACTTTGGTCATATTGCTTTTTGCATGAACATGTAGTTGACATTGTATTTGTGGCAAGGCCACCTTCATAATTTTCATACATGTCACTCATGATTCATTGCATATCCCGGTACACCGCCGGAGGCATTCATATAGAGTCATATTTTGTTCTAAGTATCAAGTTGTAATTGTTGAGTTGTAATAAAAATAAAAGTGTGATGATCATCATTATTAGAGCATTGTCCTAGTGAGGAAAGGATGATGGAGACTATGATTCCCCCATAAGTCGGGATGAGACTCCGAACTTTATGAAAAATAAAAGAGGCCAAAGAAGCCCAAATAAAAAAAGAGAGGCCAAAGAAGCCCACCAAAATAAAAAAAGAGAGAAAAAGAGAGAAGGGACAATGCTACTATCCTTTTTCCACACTTGTGCTTCAAAGTAGCACCATGATCTTCATGATAGAGAGTCTCATATGTTGTCACTTTCTTATACTAGTGGGAATTTTTCATTATAGAACTTGGCTTGTATATTCCAATGATGGGCTTCCTCAAAAGTGCCCTAGGTCTTCGTGAGCAAGCAAGTTGGATGCACACCCACTTAGTTTCTTTTGTTGAGCTTTCATATACTTATAGCTCTAGTGCATCCGTTGCATGGCAATCCCTACTCACTCACATTGATATCTATTGATGGGCATCTCCATAGCCCATTGATACGCCTAGTTAATGTGAGACTATCTTCTCCTTTTTTGTCTTCTCCACAACCACCATTCTATTCCACCTATAGTGCTATGTCCATGGCTCACGCTCATGTATTGCGTGAAAGTTGAAAAAGTTTGAGATTTATAATGTATGAAACAATTGCTTGGCTCGTCATCGGGGTTGTGCATGATTAAATACTTTGTGTGATGAAGATAGAGCATAGCCAGACTATATGATTTTGTAGGGATAACTTTCTTTAACCATGCTATTTTGAGAAGACATGATTGCTTTAATTTGTATGCTTGAAGTATTATTACTTTATGTCAATATGAACCTTTGTCTTGAATCTTTTGGATCTGAATATTCATGTCACAATTAAGAAGATTTACATTGAAATTATGCCAAAGTATCACTCCGCATCAAAAATTCTTTTTTATCATTTACCTACTCGAGGACGAGCAGGAATTAAGCTTGGGGATGCTTGATACGTCTCCAATGTATCTATAATTTTTGATTGCTCCATGCTACTTTACCTACTGTTTTGGACTATATTGGGCTTTATTTTCCACTTTCATATTATTTTTGGGACTAACCTATTAACCGGAGGCCCAGCCCAGAATTGTTGTTTTTTGCCTATTTCAGTATTTCAAAGAAACAAAATATCAAACAGAGTCCAAACGGAATAAAACCTTCGGGAACGTGATTTTCTCACCGAACGTGATCCAGGAGACTTGGACCCTACTCCAAGAAGTGCTAGAGGCGGTCACGAGGGTGGAGGGCGCCCCCCTAGGCGCTCCCCCTGCCTCGTGGGCCCCCTGTTGCTCCACCGACGTACTCCGTCGTCCTATATATACCTACATACCTCCGTCAGATCAGATACGGAGCCAAAAACCTAATTCCACCGCTGCAACTTTCTGTATCCGCGAGATCCCATCTTGGGGCCTGTTCCGGAGCTCCGCCGGAGAGGGCATCTACCACAGAAGGTTTCTACATCAATACCATAGCCTCTCCGATGAAGTGTGAGTAGTTTACTTCAGACCTTCGGGTCCATAGCTAGTAGCTAGATGGCTTCTTCTCTCTTTTTGGATCTCAATACAATGTTCTCCCCCTCTCTTGTGGAGATCTATTCGATGTAATCTTCTTTTTTGCGGTGTGTTTGTTGAGACCGATGAACTGTGGGTTTATGATCCAACTTATCTATGAACAATATTTGATTCTTCTCTGAATTCTTTTATGTATGATTGAGTTATCTTTGCAAGTCTCTTCGAATTATCCGTTTGGTTTGGCCAACTATATTGGTAGTTCTTGCAATGCGAGAAGTGTTTAGCTTTGGGTTCAATCTTGCGGTGTCCTTACCAAGTGATAGAAAGGGTTGCAAGGCACGTATTGTATTGTTGCCATCGAGGATAACAAGATGGGTTTTTTATCATATTGCATGAATTTATCCCTCTACATCATGTCATCGGGCTTAAGGCGTTACTCTGTTTTTAACTTAATACTCTAGATGCATGCTGGATAGCGGTCGATGAGTGGAGTAATAGTAGTAGATGAAGAATCGTTTCGATCTACTTGTTTTGGACGTGATGCCTATATACATGATCATACCTAGATAATCTCATAATTATTCGCTTTTCTATCAATTGCTCAACAATAATTTGTTCACCCACCATAGAATACTTATGCTCTTGAGAGAAGCCACTAGTGAAACCTATGGCCCCGGGTCTATTCTCATCATATCAATCTCCATTACTTTATTACTTTCTTTGTTTTTACTTTGCCTTTTACTTTTTACTTTGCATCTCTATATCAAAAATACCAAAAATATTATTTATCATCTCTATCAGATCTCACCCTCGTAAGTGACCGTGAAGGGATTGACAACCCCTAATCGTGTTGGTTGCGAGTAGCTATCGTTTTGTATAGGTACGAGGGACTCGTGCGTGATCTCCTACTAGATTGATACCTTGGTTGTCAAAAACTAAGGGAAATACTTATGCTACTATACTGCATCATCCTCTCCTCTTCGGGGAAATCCAACGCAGTGATCAAGAGGTAGCAGCGGCCTCCAAATATCACATACATGCCTGGTCATTAACACCACAGACATGGTTAGACGAGTCCGGTAGCTCGGTTCAACCAGGGCACCGTATATGTACCCCCATAGCATAAACCAGGGGCTATAAATTTTTAATGCGGCCCCACATTTGGCTCAACCTTCTTGGTAGACCAGCATCTTACACCTTTACTATCCATCGCATACTTACGTTGTATTCTCCTATGAGTTTTCCTTTTGCCACAGACAACTTCGCGCAATACCCTTCCAGGATACGGCACAACGGAGACAAAGGCGCAGACGTGCAGCAGGGCCTCTTTCATCATGTTTCTTTTTCGATTAAGCCCCTGTGTAAACCTTTTCTATTGCCTCTTGTTGTTTCAACCATCCCCTTGGTTCCATACCCATAGAGGATATTGTCGTTGTTAGCATTTTGCCACAACAGAGTACCGCACATACCAGGAAATACAGGGTTCATAATGAATGGGCATTCTCGAGCCCATCTTCTATTATAAAGCCTGAACACCTTCGGGAGTGTTCGGCGTCACGAGTTTGGCCTTATATGCATCAGCTCCGAATCATGTCTTTGGTCAAATGTTGGGTTTGCTCGGCTCCTAGGTTTGCCGCCTTATGTTCCGCTATTATCGGCTAAGGCAGGCCAAAGGAGAACTACTATGATTGTGCCCTGGTTATTCCGGATGAGCGCCTCAGTAGAGAAAGCCGAAAACTGACTGTCATGATACAACGAGAGACTGTTCGACCACTAGAAGACTCACCGGAATCTCTAAAGATTTCTCCGCATTAACGAAGGGCCGTTTCCCGGCCATGTACGCACGCACCCATATTCGGATGCACGTGCATGTACCAGGGGCTACATAGTAGCCCCACCATTAGACTCCCATGGCTAAGCAAAAGTGTTACAGCTATATAGTCTGGTTGCCTAGTTCGGCGTGCGATCACCTCCTTAACGGACCAAGACGTTGGATCAAGTGTGATTATGCATATTTCTTTGCGAACACCCCCGCATTGTATGCGTGGGGGCTGAAGCCAACGACTGCTATCTTTCGGACTACCTATACATATAAAACGGTCGTACAGGGGACAGAATCATATTTTCAGGCAATAAAAAAAGTATAAATATAGCCTTGTATTCAAAATAAAATATTGTTTTTTACAATGGTTCGACTTCTCACTCGAACAAGACATTCTTCGAGCACTGCGCCTCTATTAGGCGGGCACCTTCTGTGACTTGCACCAAGTAGTGCTTAGCCGGATATTGGCCTCCCGCCAGATCTTGGGTCGCTATTACATTGGCCTCCATATCCATCCAATAGGATTTAACGTGGGCTAGAGCCATCCGCGCACCCTCTAGGCACGCCGACCTCCTCATGGCGTCAATCCGAGACATGGCTCCAAGGAATTGCTGCACCAAACCAAAATAGCTGTCTGGCTTAGGCCCCTTCGGCCAAAGATGGTCTATTACAGACCGCATTGCAAGCCCGGACAGCCTGTGGAGCTCCGTCGTACCAGCCACCTTCTCATTCAGCGGCAGCGGGCGAGTGGGAGCATTGAACTGCGACCAGAAAAGCTTTTCCACTTCTTCATCGCCTTGACCCTCGAAGAACTTGACAGCGTTAGTTGTACTATTCGCCAAGTCTGCATATGCATCTGCAGGACTCAAGCGCCCCGCCAGGGGAGCATACTTCAGATCCAAGAACTTCGTCGGCAGTAAGTATGAGCCCCCAGCCACAATTTTGTCGGCCTGTTGGAGCTCCTCCCGCATACTGCGGATCTTGGTCCGCATCT
Organism: Triticum aestivum; assembly: GCF_018294505.1. Lineage (NCBI taxonomy): Eukaryota > Viridiplantae > Streptophyta > Magnoliopsida > Poales > Poaceae > Triticum > Triticum aestivum. The sequence continues at coordinate 510,876,622 of NC_057798.1, read as the reverse complement.
CCTTGGCGGCATTAAGTGCCCTGTCCAGCTTGGCCGAACTAGCCTTATTCTCCTTTTCGAGGAGTGCGTACTGGTCGGTGGCATTCTTTAACTTCCCAGCCATTTCAGCTATCTTTTCCTCGCTTCAGCGATGAGCAGCCTGTTCGGCCCTCAATTCTTCGGCCGCCTTTAGGGCAGCCGCATTGCTAGCCCGAGCTTGTTCCTTGGCTTGAGCAAGTTCCACCCTCATGGCCTCCACGGCAGCAGCACCATCTACAGTGCAAACACATTGCATTAATATTATGCCCCTCTTACATTTTCCTATACATCATCATAAGGGAAGCAGAGCACATACCCTGTGACTCCTCCAGCCGTTTATTCACCAGCGTGATATCGACATTGATGGATCCGATCTGCCTCCTTAGTTCGGCAACTTCAACAGACTGGTCGGCTGCCGGATCCTTGTATATCTACGCACATGTATGGCGCAGACATTAGTATATGATCCCCCGTTTGCCGCCTATGGCGGGTAACCAGAGTCTCAGGGGCTACTATCTATAGGGAGCACACCTAACGCATTGTTCATAAGCAAAAAAATTGTGCATTGCTCACTACATACCTCAAAGCCTTTGAGCAGGCTTGTAAATGCCTCATTCAAACGGCTAGTAGCGGATGAAATCTTCGTGAGCACCGTGCTCATTAAATAGCGGTGCTCCTCCGAGAGTGCGGCTCGCTCCAAATGGCCCGTCAGTATGTCCGGCCGGACACTAAACTGTGCCGGACCCTTCTCATCGCCCCCCGTGGGAGCCAAATGCTCCGGGCTCAGGGCGGCTGACGTATTAGCCTCCGGCTTTGGCAGATTCAGACTCCTCCGTGACAACACCTCTGTGTCACCCGCTTCATGAGGCGGAGAGGTGGGTGGAGTCTCACTCTCCATCATCTGCGGATGAAGGTCCCCCGAAGATGAACTCTGTTGAGAAGAGCTGCTCGCCGGACTACAAAAGACGAAGTCCTGGTTATGGATCTCGGAGTAACATCACACCTTCAAATTAATGAATAAATTACGGCTCGGTGGAGGGCTGGTCCGTTGGTGGGCATGACGCGGTGAGGGTGCCCGTCGCGGTAGAGCCCCCTGGTGATGCTTTCTTCCCTTGCTTGGGCGTCTCCGCCTCCAAATCTTCGGAGGCGGCCCTCTTCTTCCCGCGTGGGGAGGAGGCTTTGAGCTTCCCTCCCCGGCTATCCTCCATAGGACAGGTAGCGATTTCCCCGGTATGGATGCGTAGCGCGTTAAGTTTGGCTTCATTGCCCTTTCCTTCGCCTTTCCCTGAAGGGATTTTGCTGAGCGCCCAGCCCAGCATCTTTGCAATGGTTGGACCAGGCGAGCCCTCAGGAAGTGGTACCGGACACCTGATTCTCTCCGCCTTGTTGAGCCATTCCTGGCCACGGAAGGATTTTCAGAATAATAGTTATGATAAATATAAATGAAGTGTCCGGCTTTAAGGTTACTTACTTGGGCATCTAGGCAATTGCAGCTTAGGCCCGCATCCTCGGTGGTGTCCAGACACTTTACTTGAGGTCCGAAGAATAATTTACACATTCCTTCGAGCTTCAGGCTGAAGAAGTGCTTAATAGTCTGCGGACCCTCCGGATGAAACTCCCACATCCGGAGAGGCCGACGTTTGCACGACAACATCCGCCGGATTAGCATCACTTGCATTATGCTGACAAGATTTATGTCCCTCTCAATAAGCTCCCGGATACGATTCTGCAGTTCTGGTACATCACCAGCAGGCACATAATTTCGTCCTACGTCGGTGCAAGACGCTAACTATGACGGAGGGCCTGAGCGGAACTCGGGGGCAGCTGCCCACTTTGTGCCTCTGGGAGCTATGACATAAAACCACCTCCGTTGCCACACATCGGATACTTCCGGAAAAGAACCCTCTGGCCATGGGGCATCGGCGTTCTTGCTTATCATGGCAACTCCGCACTCCGCATGTCGCCCCTCGATCATCTTCGGCTTCACATTGAAAGTCTTAAGCCATAAGCCGAAGTGTGGGTTGACGTGGAGAAAAGCCTCGCACACGATAATGAATGACGAGATTTGGAGGATGGCGTCTAGAGCCAGATCATGGAAATCCAAGCCGTAGTAGAACATGAGCCCCCTCACAAAGGGGTCGAAGGTGAGGCCTAGGCCTCGGAGGAAGTGAGGGATAAACACGACGCTCTCGTTGGGCTCCGGCGTGGGGATAACTTGCCCCGGAGCAGGAAGCCTGTGCTGGATATCGGCGGTTAGGTATCCGACCTCCCTAAGCTTCGTAATGTCCTCCTCTTGAATCGAGAAGGCCACCCACCGGCCTGTTGCGTCAGATTCAGACATACTAGGGGATCTGGGGTGTTGGGGCTTAGGTTTTGAGTGCTGTAGCTCGAGGTGCGAAAAGGAGCAGGAGAGGTGGAGAAGAGGCGTAGGCCTTGACCCCGTTATAAAAGGGATGAATACCAAGAGTCCTCACGTGACCGCTTGAGACTTATCTAAAATACATGGAATCATACCGACGGTCGCCTTGGGGTCACATATGCCCATGTTAATGAAGATCCCGTATTAAGAGGAACACAATCTCTGCTTTGGCAGGACGTGCCAATAAAACCGCCTCGCAATGCGAGTCGAGGTGGAGCAGGAAATTCCGGTTCGTGTTGGACCAGGCCACGATGCAAGGGCACGATGTACAAAGATTGCCAGCAGAACGGATTTATGCTATGTTCCCTACAATGGTGTGTGAAGATCATTTTGCAGATCCGGACACGGCCTACGTGTTTGATAATAACCTTGGAGTATTCGGAGGAGGAACCCGCCTTGCAATGCCTAAGACAAGACTGCACGCCGGACTCATCGTCATTGAAGCCTGGTTCGGGGGCTACTGAGGGAGTCCTGGATTAGGGGGTATCCGGAAAGCCGGACTATATACATCGTCCGGACTATAGAACCATCGAGATACAAGACTCAAGACTTCGGCTCGTGTCCGGATGGGACTCTCGTTTGCGTGGAAGACAAGCTTGGCGATCCGGATATTATGTTTCCTTCCTTGTAACCGACTCCATGTAAACCCTAGCTCTCCGGTGTCTATATAAACCAGAGAGCATGGTCCTTAGAAGGCCCATCACAATTACAATCATACCATCATAGGCTAGCTCTTAGGGTTTAGCCTCTACGATCTCATGGTAGATCTACTCTTGTTCTACTCATATCTTCAATATTAATCAAGCAGGAAGTAGGGTTTTACCTCCATCGAGAGGGCCCGAACCTGGGTAAACATTGTGTCCCTTGCTTCCTGTTACCATCAGCCTAAGACGCACAGATCGGGACACCCTACCTGAGATCCGCCGGTTTGACACCGAGAGCTCCCTCCAGGAAATCCAGGCGGCCAAGAAAATTGCGCCGGGTAAGGCTTTTATAATGCAAAGCAAATATGCGAAGGAAAGGTTCATCTTACTGACCCATATTTGGAGTTCTCCAGGGGCGTTCGCGGATCTGTCGTGCACCGTGTCAGACGCTGCAGAATTCTATTGAGCCGAAGAGGGGAGCTCTATGGAGAAGTTGTTCTGGTCTCAATACCTTGGACCAGAACATCCAGTGCCCTTTAGTGATCAGCTGAAACAACTGGTCGAGCTACATAAGGCGACCGAACTAGCCATGAAGGACTTAATAATCCGGCTATGGCCCGTCTAAGCCCTTCCCAGCGGCTACTTTGGAATCGTGAAGCGACTTGTCAGTGCTTTCCCTCGGCTTGATGTCATCAAGCGATCTGTCTGTATTAAAGGCGCGCGAATGGCCTTTGCCCGCGCCAAGATGCACTGGGCGAAGATGGACACCACGAAGCTGATGACCGAGGGGGCGCCTGAGGGCAAGGAGCACCGCCGACCCCAACTGTATTTGACAGTGTCCTGGAGGGATCCCGCCTTTTAGCGGAGCAATGCGCGAAGGATATCATATTCCCATGAATACACTCATGTTATCCTGTCCTGTACTATGAAAATAGATCAGTTATGTATATAATGTCTGTTATTTAAATTTTTACCTCCTGTGTGGCCGTTTTATTAAATTTGAGAGTTGGCCAGTCGTCGGCTTCTGCCGCCATGTAGGTAGTACGGGGGTGTTCGGGATAAATCTAAACACTCTTTACTCCAGAGTTTGGTCCATAAAGGAGGTGTTTAGCACAACGAACAAGGCAGTCGAACTATACGTCTTTATCACCCTCAATTAGCCATAGGAGTTTGACAACAAAAATTTAGGCGCAACCCCTAGTTTTCGGAAGTCCGGACCTGGGGCGTAATACACGCCGGATCAGATAAAAACCAATTCCTCGCCATGACGGATACTGGTTGGATGGTCCCTGCGATCGAAGGTGATCAGACAGGACGACCATGGGTTGAACTTTGGGGCGACTGGCTCAATCGCGTAGACGTCCCTGAGTGCACGCTTGCGCTCCCTCTTGGGGATATGGGTGGCGTATATCATGTTCACCGTTTTGACTTGGGGGGGGGATTTCTTCTGTCCCCCTATGTTCGGTGGTCGGGGTTCCTCGTCATCGTCATTGCTTTGCGACCCTTTCTCCTTATTCTCGGTGTTTAACTTGCTGGCCTATTTGAAGACCTAGTATTCCCTGTTGGTATGATTTGCGGGTTTATTAGGAGTGCCGTGGATTTGGCATGGTCAATCTAGTATGCGGTCCAAACTGGACGGGCCTGGATTGTTTCTTTGTATGGCTTCTTCCGCCGACCGGACTTAGAGCCACTGAATCCGGTGTTTACCGCCGTGTCTTCGGTGTTGTCACCATTGTTTCGATGATTATGTCTGTTGCGCCGGGGCTTGCCGTTGCTGTTTCTGGCTTCAGAGGTGCCATGTTCGCTTGTATTGTTATTGCTACGGGCTAGCCAACTATCTTCGCCCGCACAAAAGCGGGTCATGAGAGCCGTAAGGGATGACATGGACTTCGGTTTTTCCTGGCCGAGGTGTCTGGCCAGCCTTTCATCGTGGATGCTGTGCTTAAAGGCCGCTAGGGCTTCAGCGTCCGGACAGTGACGATCCGTTTCTTTTTAGTTAAGAACCTAGTCCAGAATTTCCTGGCTGGCTCTCCAGGCTGTTGGATTAGTGACTTAGGTCATCGGCATCCGGAGGTCGGACATATGTACCTTGGAAGTTGTCGAGGAAGGCGTCCTCCATGTCCTCCCAGCTACCATTGGAGTTTTCGGGAAGACTGTTCAACCAGTACCTAGCTGGTCCCTTGAGTTTGAGTGGGAGGTATTTGATGGCGTGAAGATCATCACCGCGGGGCATATGAATATCGAGAAGAAAGTCCTCAATCCATACCGTGGGGTCTGTTGTGCCAACATATGATTCGATGTTCACGGGTTTAAACCCTTTTGGGAAATCGTTTTCCATTACTTCATCAGTGAAGCAAAGGGGGTGTGCGGCGCCTCTATATCGGGCTAAGTCGTGACATAGCTCGGATGGAGTTCGTTTGCGGTTTTCGAGCCAGACGTGGTTATGTCTGTTACGTTCAGCCGGATGGCCATTGTCATGCATCGGGGCACCCCCTGTGATCCATAGATTGATCTTGTCTGGCCTGCTCTATTTTCCAAGTCATGTCGCAGGTCATGTGTATATCCGCAAGCTATTGTATTTCTGTTTGTTTGGTGAGGTAATGCGGGCTGGTGTTCGGCTAGAGGTGCCGCTTTGTCCCAGCCACGTGGTGGTCGGTCAACCGCATTGTACCTTGGTAGGACGGGCTCCAGCGCCTCGTCATCGAACTGTGGTAGCAGTTTGTGCTTCAGGTAGCTTTTGGTTGCGCGCTCGAGGCCATATTCCTCGGCTGCTAGGACATCAGTCCATCTTTCATTGAGCAGATCTTGATCAGCTTGAAGCTACTGCTGGTTCTTTTTTAGGCTCCTTGCAATGGCAATTAGCCGGCGCTTAGAGTGTTCCTGTTCGGTGGGCTCCTCAGGCATGATAATATCTTCGTCACCGAGGCTCACCTCATCCTCAGAGAGAAGAAGGTAGTTGCTATCCTCCGAGTGTTCATTCATGGCATGTTCGCCAGGGCTGACTCTCCCCTCATCCCGTTCCTCCTGCTCGGAGGTTGGCTCAACAAGGTCTTCATTGTATTCAGCATCGTCCGGAGTGTTATTTTCTCCTGTGATGGTATTGCCGTTTTTACTACAGCGTGGCTTAGAGCGGTGCTGCTGGCATCGGTGCTTTTGCTGTATCTCAAGAGGTTTATCCTCGACTGGATTTTCATTGTCGCTGTTGTTTTCTTTGGGTGTATCCACCATGTATATGTCGTACGAGGAGGTGGCTGTCCAATGCCCTATAGGAGGTGGTTCCAGCTCCTCTCCGGCATCATCGTCCATACCGTCGATGTCTTCGGAGTCGTAATCAAGCATGTCGGTTAAGTCGTCGACAGTGGCTATAAAGTGGGTGGTGGGTGGGAAACGAAGTTCTTCGTCGTCCACTTCCCATTCGAGTCGGACATAGTTCGCCCGAGAGTCCCCCGCAAGGAGAGGGATTTTAACAATTTTAACACATCGCCAAAGGGCGAGTGCTGGAAGATCTCCATGGAGCTCAACTCCAAGACCAGCGCCCAATTAGGTTTGATGGACGCGGATGCACGTGGTCCGGAACCCACGGCCGGAGACGAGTCCGAGGTTCCGGTGACACAAGCCCATCTCGATGTTGGGTCTATGTGCGGCTCGAGCGCCGCTGAGTCTGCGGCCTCTGAAGCGGGGTTAAGCTTCCCGTCTTCTGATGACGCAGTCTGCTCCGAATCTAGGGCCAGAGCGGTCGCAGGCGCTATCTCCTGCGCGCGGCTAGATGAAAGATCTAGGTCATGTTCATCATGGTGGCCAGGGATAGCCGTTATGGGCTCGAACCCGTCGAAGATCAAGTCTCCGCGGATATCAGCCACAAAATTCAGGCATCCAAATCTAACCTGATTGCCAGGGGCATAGCTATCGATCTGCTCCAGATGGCCAAGCGAGTTGGCCCGTAGTGCGAAGCCGCCGAATACAAAGATCTGTCCAGGGAGGAAGATCTCCCCCTAGACTACGTTGTTGTATATGATTGATGGAGCCATCAAGCCTTCTGGTGACGAAGCAACAGAACTCTCAATAAAAGCACCAATGTCGGTCTCAAAACCGGTGGATCTCGGGTAGGGGGTCCCGAACTGTGCATCTAAGGCTAATGGTAACATGAGGCGGGGGACACAATGTTTACCCAGGTTTGGGCCCTCTCTATGGAGGTAATACCCTACTTCCTGCTTGATTGATCTTGATGAATATGACTATTACAAGAGTTGATCTACCATGAGATTGTGATGACTAAACCCTAGAAGTCTAGCCTATGAGGTTATGATGGTTGTGGCTAAACCCTAGAAGCCTAAACCCTCCGGTTTATTAGACACTGGAGGGGGCTAGGGTTGTACAAAGTCGGTTACAGAGAAAGGAATCTACATGTATGAATCGCCAAGCTTGCCTTCCACGCCAAGGAGAGTCCCATCCGGAAACGGGAAGAAGTCTTCTATCTTATATCTTCATAGCCCAACAGTCCGACCAAAGTATATAGTCCGGCTGTCCGAGGACCCCTTAATCCTGGACTCCCTCAACCGCAACTACTGAAAAATTTAGTAATGGTGGGTGGAGATGGTGGTGGACAAGGGAGGGCGACGGTTCAAATGCCTCGGCTACTGCAATTTTATTATAAGGTCGGTGCTGGAGGAGTGTGTGTGATGATTGAAGTACGACGGCTACTAAAATTTGGGTAAAGGAATTGATGTGGGGCGGGAGTGCCCAAGATCATGCACGGCCCAATAAGAATATGCGTGTATGATAATAAGGAAAAGTGGCGGGACCGCCGATTTTGAAACGCTCAAGGCGGGTAGTTTGTTTTTATATTTCTAGCTAGCTGGTCTATCGCACATGTTCGTCCTAATTTATAAATAAACTTACCCGCATTTAGCTTGCGCAGTCGTGGTGATTTTACTGCGCACTTGCATCACACACAGTTAAGCAAGTACCTGCACCATTTGCTCGTGCTTGCGTAGTCGTGGTGATTTTACAGCGCACTTGCATCGCATAAGGTTAAGCCAGTACCTGCACCATTTGCTCGCGCTTGCGCAGTCCTGGTGATTTTACAGCACACTTGCATCGTACACGGTTAAGCCAGTACCTGCACCATTTTCTCGCGCTTGCGCAGTCGTGGTGATTTTACAGTAAAAATTAACCAATAAAAACATAGTCTACAAATTAGCAAAACAAGGATCCCAAGGTTTATATAATTGCCATGATAGGTCACTATAGAGATATTTATCTTTATAATGACCGTGTCGTGGCATTTAAATGAAGCTTGAGATATGCAACTTCCCACCGGGTCACCCATCCTTAGACTACTCCAGCCCGAGCACACTTAACTTTTGCGTTATATTCGACTAGGTTAGCGGATGGGAAGTCGCCCCTTGCTGATAGGAATTGCCTCCTTGCCATTAAGGCGTTTCACGCTGGTCACCCTATGGGACCTACTCCCTCCTATCACACACTTTTGTGCTTTTAGAAACTATGTGCGATATTTACATGGCCGGTGTGTCACCGCCTAGCCTTCAATGAGCACTGGCACTGGTAGCGGGAAACCGATGGGAGAAGAGGCGGAAAACCGATGAGAGGAGTGGTGGGAAACGGTAGCCTGTTTAGAAAACGTAGAAGAGAAGGATGATGCAAGGACCTGGCCTGTGACTCTATGTATCTATAACCATCCTCCTTGGTTGTGCATGAAGCGGAAGTTCATTATGATGCCAGTGCTCATCCAAGGCCCTAAGCAACCCGGCAATGACATTGATTTGTACCTAAGGCCATTAGTTGAAGAACTCTTATAGATGTGGAATGAAAAAGGTGTACGTGCGTGGGATGAGCACAATCAGGAGGAATTTGACCTACATGTGTTGCTGTTTGTGACCATCAATGATTGGCCTGCTCTCGGTAACTTTTCAGGAAAGACAAACAAGGGATACCATGCATGAACGCACTTTTTACATGATACCAACACTATATATTTGGATAAATGTAAGAAGAATGTGTACCTGGGACATTGTCGATTTTTTCCGAGCAGGCATCTCGTAAGAAAGAAAGGCAAGCATTTCAAAGGTGAGGCAGAACACCAAAAGAAAGCATTTCAAAGGTGTTCTGCCTCACCTTTGAAATGCTTGCCTTTCTTTCTTACGAGATGCCTGCTCGGAAAAAATCGACAATGTCCCAGGTACACATTCTTCTTACATTTATCCAAATATATACTGTCGGTATCATGTAAACAGTGCGTTCATGCGCGGTATCCCTTGTTTGTCTGTCTTGAAAAGTTACTGAGAGCAGGCCAATCATTGATGGTCACAAACAGCAACACATGTGGGTCAAATTCCTCCTGATTGTGCTCATCCCATGCACGTACACCTTTTTCATTCCACATCTATAAGACTTCTTCAACTAATGGCCTTAGGTACAAATCAATGTCATTGCCGGGTTGCTTAGGGCCTTGGATGAGCACTCGCATCATAATGAACTTCTGCTTCATGCACAACCAAGGAGGATGGTTATAGATACATAGAGTCACCTGCCATCTACACTTAGACCAAACCATAAGTTCCTTGCATCATCTGCCAAGTCCCCCCACTTTCTCTTGATTTTTCTCCACTGCAACCCGTCAGCAGGTACTCTCAACTTCCCGTCTTTCTTACAGTCATCTCTATGCTATCGCATCAACTTTGCATGCTCTTTGTTTTGGAACAAACGTTTAAACCATGGTATTATAGGAGCATACCACATCACCTTGGCAGGAATCTTCTTCCTGGAGCGCTCGCCCTCAACATCACCAGGGTCATCGCGACTTATCTTATAATGCAATGCACCACATACCGGGCATGCATTCAAATCCTCGTACTCACCGTGGTAGAGGATGCAGCCATTAGGGCATGCATGTATCTTCTGCACCTCTAATCCTAGAGGGCAGACATCCTTCCTTGCCTCGTACGTACTGTCGGGCAATTCTTCGTCCTTTGGAAGCATCTTCTTTAACATTATCATCAACTTTTCATATCCCTTGTCATATAAACCATTCTCTGCCTTCCATTGCAACAATTCCAGTGTGGTTCCCAACTTTTTCTTGTCATCTTCGCTATTTGGGTACAAAAATTTATTGTGACCCTCTAACATGCTCTGCAACTTTAGCCTCTCCTTTTCACTTGTGAAGTTTCTCTTTGCATCATAAATAGGCCGACTAAGATCATCAGTGGGCTCATCTGGTGCCTCTTCTTCAGCTTCTTCCCGCATTGCCAGCTCAGCTTCTTCCCCCCATTGTTATACCATCATATTCAGGGAACCCGTGGCCAGGATAGTTGTCGTCATCCTCTTCTTCTTCATTCTCTTCCATTAGGACCCCTCTTTCTCCGTGCTTGGTCCAACTGTTATAGCCGGACATGAAACCAGACTCAAACAGGTGGATGTCAGTGGTTCTTGAGTTAGAGTAATTTCGATCATTCTTACAGTCAACACATGCACAACACATAAAACCATCCGCTCGCTTGTTTTCCTCAATCGCAATTAGAAAAGTATGCACGTCATTAATGAACTTGGGAGAGCATCGGTCATCGTACATCCATTGCCGGCTCATCTTCATTACACAACACCGAAAAGAGCAAATTAATACAAGTTCATACATAATGTTCATACACACTTATTCTCATAAAACAACACACACACTTATTCTCATAAAACAACATACACACTTATTCTCAGAAAACAACATACACACTCTCTAGCTAAATCATTTAAATGCAACAACAAATGCGATCAAGATTGCAACTAAGGTAAAAATTGATCCAACATCATAATGATATCAAGCCTCACTATCAATGGCATAATTTCAAATCTTTCTAACCTTCAAGTGCATTGTATCCATATCGATCTTGTGATCATCGACGACATTGGCAAGATACAACTCCAGTTTCATCTTCTCTTCTTCAATTCTTTTTATTTTTTCTTTCAAATACTCATTTTCTGTTTCAACTAAATTAAACTTCTTGACAAGAGCGTTGGTTGCAATTTCCGGCTCACATACCTCCTAGATAAAAAATATCTATGTCAACTTGATGGGCATAATTTTTCATAAACACGAAATGCAACAAATAGTTATATATAAAAGAGAATATACCACACATCCGAGTCATAAATCGGACGAGGGCCAATGGGGACGAATATAAAAACCATGCCACTATGTATAACAAACAACGTATGGGTAAGAAAATTATACAAGTAACTATGTAAATCACACAAACATGATTTTTTTATATAAAAGGGATAAGAACAAGAGGCTCACCAAGGTGGTGCCGGCGACGGGATGGTGCAGGCGACGGGATGGTGCCGGCGACGGGGACGGGAAGGCACTAAGTAAACCACACCTACACATGCAAACTAATAAGTTAATTTGAGCTGAAATTGCATATAAATGAAATAAAATACCACATATAAATACTCCCAAACTAAAACCCACAAATCACTATACGTATAAAGCATTGCAAGAGCTAATCTAGCAATGAAAGATGAAAGTACAAAGTTGCTAACCTTTGTGAACACTTCAATGGATGAGGGGCCTTCAAATCTTGACAAATTTTGGCAAAAATGAAGGATGAGCTCGAGCAATGGGGAAGAACAGAGGAGAGGAACGGATGAAAGGGTAAAACAGAGAGAAATGGGCTCGGGTTCGACGAAGGGTTTATATAGAAGCATATTTAGTCCCGGTTGGTTATACAAACCAGGACTAAACACTACTAGGAAAAGGCCTACTAATGGCGCACCGGTTTTGCCTACTAATGGAGCACTACCGGTGCGCCATTAGTACCACGCCACTAGTATTTTTTACTAATGGCGCACCACTGGTGCGCCATTAGTATCTGGTATACTAATGGGTGCGCCATTAGTATGTAAGACCATGCGCCATTAGTATGCCTCCCGGGGGCCATACATAACCATGTGCTTTGTCATACTAATGGCGCACTCTGAGGTGATGCGCCATTAGTATCCTTTGGCATACTAATGGCGCACCTAGAGGTGATGCGCCATTAGTATGAATATTTGGTTTTTTTACTTTTCTAATTTTTGCATAGGTTATAAAATATATTATTGGACAAAATATAGACAGCAGCACACAACAACAGCAGATTCATTGAATACAATAGAAGATTAGTCTCCGAATACAATTCATCATATTAGTCTCCGAATTCAAAAGACCGAACAAAGATAAAACATTACAAGTCTCAAGACCGTGAGTATCGAGTTTGTCTTCACATTACAAGTCGATATCGATCATCTAAACTACCATCACATAGAAGAGAGGTGCGGTCGTCACGATGAGCATCATCGTGATCAAACTAGTCTTCACCCAGTTCCTCCAACGCTCCCTCCTCTCTCCCGCTAGATAGCGGGCGTATCTAGATTCGGCCTCCGCCCTAGTGGTGTACCCTTAGTAACTGTTACCGCTGAAACGGTGAACCTGTCTCCGACACTCCTCCCAGTCGTCGTAGACTCCGGGAACCTTACCCTTGTACACGACATACGACGGCATCTCTATGCACAAGCCAAACAATAGACAATACATAAGCAATATGTAAGTATGCAACAAAAGGATCGGAAGAGAAAAGCAAGACATTAATAGCATGATTCATGATCCTACTAATAAATAGCATCGATTACATCTAAGTTGAATGACTGTCCAAACCAAAGAGACATACGAATTCATTAAAGTTTAATTAGAACATGAGACAATCAATGATTCCGAACTACACATCACTACTTTCGACTCGACTCATCGGATAGGAGCGTGGATGAAGCCGTCGTCTGTCATGATGGTCATGAAATCGCGGTCGTTGTCACCCTGCATTTGTAGCGTTCCATCTATCTCACTGTTGGACGGTTGATATCTGAGGAAGAACTGCCCCGAGGTATGAAGGACATCTTGATGGATGATGTCCGCAAACTCCGACTAGATGCGAAAGAATTCTTGTCTGAGGTCCGCGTCCTGGATTGCCGACAACCTCGCGGCCCAATCTTTGAGATTATCTGGTAGCAGAAGGTGATGATGGTCCCTTACGATCGCCCGCATGTGATGGAGGGCGTAGTAGGCATCCTTCTAACCGCCAGGCGGCTTCTTGACGCAGCAGAACTTCGTATTCCGTGAGAAGGTGTGCTTGCCGTACTTACGAACTGCCTTGGTGAAGGTGCCTCCAGATTTGGCATAGCCAGGGAGAACATCATCAAGAACTTTCTTGACATTTGTGTAGTCTATCTTGGAGTTACGGTTCGGGTTGAAATATGTGGCCATGGAATATTTTGGGCTTAAGAGGATGAGTGTGCAATCTGTGTCACTGCACAGAACACGGAATGTTACAAAAAAAAGAACGATCGAAATCTAAAAAATCATATGTTACGGGGTGGTTAAGGGATGACTTACTCGGGAAAGTAAGCCACAAGGAAGTTATCCTTATCTGGGTTTGCCAGAATGACGCCTTCGAGGTGTGAACTCGCAACTTGGCGGTCCCCAGCGCTGCTCAAGTGCTTGGCACGCATGTGGAAGGGGTCGACTATCACGATGTCCGGGGTCTTGTCTCTAATGATCCGCATCTCCATACTCAGCGAAAACAGCCGAACGAAGGTGTAGTGCAGTGGATGAAGGTTAAACATAGCAAAGATGTCATCAAACTGCAGGACAATCGTACCCCCGATGTCGCCATCCACAAAGCCCTTGCCCTCTGGCACCTTGGCCATGAAAACCGGGTATGCCACATCATTCTCTCTGAGACGCCGCTTCTCCAAAGAAAGAACACTGCCGTGCAAACTCCGCATAGCACCGGTTGCAGCATTGAGCATATTTGGCGGTAGCATCGCCCTACCCGCCACATGCACCCTCCTCAAAATATCCTTAGGTGAAGGTGGCCCGTCCTGAGCACGGATCGAACTTGGTGCCGGCTGGCTCGCACCGGCGCCCTTGTTAGTCTTTCATTTCTGTCCCTTCTTCTTGATCTCCTATAATGGGACCGAGTTCTGCTCACAGACCGCCTTCTTGAGCGTGTTGGGGATGATAATATTTCGCACCTCATCTATCTGAGGCTCGGTGAAGGCGGGAGCTGGAGGCGTCTCCTGAGAACTGAACGCCAGACGACGCCTGTTGCAATTGGATTTCTCCGCCGTACCAGCTAGATCGCGGTCGTCTTGGTTGGGTTCTTGAGAAAGAGGCCCACAGAACTCGTCAGGGTACCCATGTTCGGCAAAGTACTTATCGACTTTGGTAAATGTACCATCGTCGTCCGGATCCTGTGCCATAGGGATGTCCGGATCCTGTGCCGTAGGGATGTCCGGCAGGTCCGATAGCGTTGCGGCGTTCTTGCCATGGCTTGGCGCCGGCACGACTAGCGGTCTTGTCTTTGGGGTGGTCTCCCCCGCCCCCAAACGAATCTGGCTCTTCGGCCAAAGCAGGGACCAGTTCACGCAGGCGCTGAGGGTCATCTCATCTTCTTCGTCGGCCCCAGCGGGTCAAATCGGAGGTAACAGCTCGTCGCAGCCTGGCACCACCCGAACCACTTCAACCCTATACACTGTGGGTGGCATCGAATTACCGTGGAACATGGGGTTGCCCGGTTGAACGATTATGCCCTTGGCGACATCAACCAACTCGCCACCCACGAAGTGTAGAAGAGTGCAAGGAACGTCAGTGGCGCCCTACGAAAACATGTAGGGCGTCAGGGATGCCCAGTCAATGGCAAGGAGATGAAGTCATCGGCCGAGAGGCTTAGTTACCGTGATGCCGTCGAGCTCGGCTAATGTTGAGGCACCGCCAACGGCGGGCGTGCAACTGACGGAGGGGGCGCTTGCTGGCGAGGTGTCGGTCGGCGTACACCCGGGTGCATTAAGCTCCAATGCCTGTGCCGGCGCCGGAGACACGAATACCGCCTCCGCCGGAGACACCAATGGCGCCGCCGGAAACACCAATGGCGCCGCCTGCGCGCTGTGCAAGTTGCTGGCCGTGAAGCTGGGAACCGAGGGAGGCCCCTGTTGGCTGCCTGCAATCCACAGCGTCAGCCCATGAATCAACATAGGCACCATGGCGTTGAGCTTCGTTCCCAGTTGTTGTTCCACTTGCTCTTGGACAAGCTCCAGAATCCGCGCCACTTGTGCCTTGAGTGCTTCAACCTCGCGCGTCTGGCTTTCTGAGCTGGTCTTTTTCTCCTTCCGCCCACTAGCGGTATAGTATGACGACCATTTTGTGGACAAGCCTTTGTCGGCCACACGACCAGCTGACGTCGGCTTACTGAGCTTATCTTTGTTTTTCATTACGTTCAACGCCCTATTTAAAGGGGTGTCGAAAGGGGAGCTCTGAGACGACCCCGCGCTACTGCTTTCAGTTTCCTGCGGAAGGAACTGAACCATTTAGAAATATTGAGGATTAATTAGAGTGCAACCATATGGAGCTAATTACGCGGGGGTGTATTCCTTACCAGAACAAGCTCAAGCGCCCTGGTCTTCAGATCCGTGGTAAGCTCCTTTGTTATCGGGTCCTCCTTGTACCGGGCGCTGACAAAGTTCCTGGTCTTCTTGTCACCGCTGTATTTCTCGAAGCGGGGCGGTAGGCCTTGCTCGGCATGCTCCACGTCCTCCTTGTCCCATATAGGCTCCGCCACTCTGTAACTGCCGGGGCCGAGTTTGTGTTCCCCTAAGTTCAACTCCAGCATTTCTTTCCCCCACTGACTTGATTCGGAGGTTGCGCTACTCTCGCACTTGATCTTGAACTCCTTGCAGTCATCTTCGCTGATCGAAGAATATTTCGCCTTGATCTTCTCATAACTATCACCTTTATCAATCATTCTCTTCACCGCGCTTCTCCAAGTAGACAGGGCCGTGCTCATCCTCGTGAGGGCGACACTGTTCACTTTATTCCCTGAGAAGCATGTGTTTTCAAAATGGGCGGGGAACTTGTATCGTTTGTGCAGCTTCATGAAGAGGAGGTTGCGCAAATTCCCTCAGTCCTTATGCCTAAGGTTCTCGGTGTTGATCGAGACGGTGCTCCGGAGAATGCACCCGAGCTGAAGCGAGTACCCTTGACTATATGTTTGGGCTCTGTTGGATGCCCGTCGGAGTTCACTTGAGTAAATTCCTCCTTGAGGGTGCTAAGCGCATTCGGGCACCGGTCCTTCCTTTGCTTCTTCGGTTGGCTGCCATCTGTGTGTGCGCCGCCATCATCAGTGGTGGAATCCTCGGCGGCACCATCAGTGGTGTCATCCCCGACACCACTAGGGGTTGTGTAGTCAGGATCGGTGTCTTCCGCGGCGTCCTCATAGCGGTGAGGTTGTTCCTCCATCTCCTGGGACGGCTCCCAGAATTGCTTGCCGCCCGAACCGCCGGCCTCATCGTTGTTGGCCATGTTTCGCTCTAAATAGGAAAACAGTTTGGTCAAAAAGTTGGTTATTGTCAAGGAACAAGATCATGGTCTCATCATTTATGGTTTGTCGACACCGAGGCATCCTAAAAGCTAAGTTTTTATCATTTAGGGTTTGTCGACGCTGAGGCACCCTAAAAGCCTAAGCGTACATCATTTAGATTCTCATCGACACCGAGGCACCCTAAAAGCCAAGGTTTCATCATTTAGGGTTTGTCGACGCCGAGGCACCCTAAATGCTAAGTTAAGTTTTCATCATTTAGGGTTTATCGATGCTGAGGCACCCTAGGTTGGGCCTAATCACTTGGCACTAATCACTTGGCTCTATTGCCACATATGTTGGGTTTATCATCTAGGGTTTATCGATGCTGAGGAGAATTCTAAGTTGGGCCTAATCACTTGGCTCTATTGCCACCTATGGTTTAATGCAACAAGAATAAAGGGGCAGTTGATCCTACTTAATTAAGTACTAAGATACCCCGCCCATGCATTAGTAGCAAGTACCCCATATGTCCGATTTTTAGCAAAGTCATGCTAAAATTCACGGAAAATTTCAGCATGACCTTTGCTGAAAATAGGACATATGGAGTACACGAATTTGCCGGAACGGAAGTTAATCGACATGCCGGCAAACTCAAGGGCCTCTCGGGGTACCTGCGAAATCATCACGACACGAAGGGCCTCTCAAGGGCCGCAAGCAGCAGCGGCGTCTCCCAGGACACCATTTTTTTTGCTAAATTTCTTTGAGCAACAACCAGAGCAGAAAATTCAGCATATATTCTATACAACAGCACTGTAAAGATGAAGAACAGTTCTACAGCAGCCCATTTATATACAATAGCATCTTTGGTCATACCAATTTCTGAAACAATTCAAATCTGAACTGTATCTTGCATAGGCACCACTACTGCAAGTGCCATACTACTGCAAGTGCTATACTACTATAGGAAAGGAGGATCATCATACACATATATAGGAAAGGAGGCCCATTCCTATTTTAGGATGCAAACAGATGTACACATAAGATAAAAATGTAGTGCTGAAAGTTTAATGCTTACAAAAGACTTGCTGAAATAGTGAAAAATATGGAGTCACCAAGCTGGCTAAGAAACTCCCAAAGTCCACTAGCAAATCTAAGATATAATCCTGTTACACACATCATAACAATTTAAGATAATTAGGATAAGGATAGTAGGAAATGAAAAAGAAAGAGCTCAAAAAACAACCACAACAGAAAAATAATAAAAACCTAGTCCTAGAAGAAAATAAATCCTAAAAGAAAAGAAATCCTAAAATCTGGAGCAAGTCCTAGCAGTAGTAGTCCAACTAGATGGCCACCACTACTACTCCTATCACTAGAGTAATTTAGGTACACCCAACAGACCTTAAACTACTACTTCATCAATGATGACTCACATGGTACAAAAGAAGTTGAGTGGACCAAGTTACAAATCCAACAAGATTCTAGGATGTGAACCAAATGATTTGCCAATAAAAGTTAACAATGATATTGCAGGAATAGACCTTCCTAAAATAGGAATGATAATCTACTATCAATAACCATTGAATAAAACAGATTTACGAACAAAATCTAAAAGGACACCTGCCTATCAGATTCAAACAGTTTATCATTTTCTAAAGCCATAAGCACAACAATCATGATCAGAACTAACACTACTTCACACAAATAACCAATTAAGCACTAAAAAAAGCAAATAAACACTAATCAGCAGGCACTCTCCTGCTACAGCTAACCAAAATCTGCTAGCTGATTCTTAAATCAGACGGTTTGAGCACTACAATTCTCACAAGATCTGCAATAGGTCAGGTAAAGACAGTTTGAGCACTACAATTCTCACAAGATCTGCAATAGGTCAGGTAAAGACAGTGATGACCAAGTTGTAACTACTTGAACAATCAGTGGACAAGATATTCACAACTTAAAGGTTGTGCACCTCAAATATATAAATCACATGGTATACAAATAATTACTTGGAGAAAGATGTTCACTGTAGTTTACTGAACATGTTAGGCATTTGTCATGTCATAATCTTTGCCATTTTACAATTAAATTTCTAAGATGGAGCTATTGCTAAATTGAACTGTTAAGCAAACCTACCCCTATCTAAATTGAAAATACACATCTTCAATACTCTAATTATACAAACTGGAAATTATGACAGTACATGCAGATCTCAGTTTCAAACTGGAATAATTTACAAGCAGGTCTAGAAAAGTGCACTTGTTTGTGTGGACTAATTTTGAAGCAGCTTGTAGAGTACTGTCAAAATTCAGAATGGTGACTGAATTTAACTGACAAACACATATGACTGTGCCATTCTAAGATTAAAAGGAAGACACGAAGAACTTAATTAGATAAAGCAGTGTCAGCTTTCCTAAGACAAGTATCAGCAAAGCATACACAAAAAGTATCCAAAGCAATAAGCACCAAAACATTACTACACACAAAATATCCAGTCTACTCACTGAAACCTTTGAATCTCAAACTGTCCCAACTTGACAAGTCAAGGGAAACTCAGCATTCACAAATTAGTTCAATTAAAGGCATTAATGCCGGTGAAACTATGTACTGGTTCAAGGACTAAAGAACTCACATGGTGTGGTTCCATTGGTCGTAATGAACACCACCTACAATGTCAGAGCCTATTCTCCCCAACCACATTGGTTGCAAAGGGCCAAGGCACCACCAAGAACCACCCAGAACGCTAAACAAGCTTAGGTTACCCACCTATTCATTCCAAATCACCAAATTCCAAGACCCAGGAACGGGAACTAAATTACCTCGAGACCACCCAAGAAGAAACGGAGAATTAATAAGAACCTAACGCGCATTCCCCAACTAATAAAACCGATCAAGAAGCAGCAGCGGCGGCATGACGGGGCGGCGGCGGCGAGCTCCTGCTCCTAACCCTAGGCCACCGCCCCGTGGGGGCATGGGGATGAGCGGGGGAGAGAGGGAGGGAGGGACAGAGACTAGCCGCGCGGGGAGGCTCGCGCCGCCGTCGAGGATTGCGTCCGACGAGGCTAGCCGCCGTCCGTCCGTCCGTCAAGGAGCCCGTCCATCGAGGAGCGTGGGGAGGCTCGCGCCGCCATCCGTCCGAGGAGGTCGCGGGATCGAGGGGGAGGAAGGGGAGAGGGAGGCGGCGGGGGCGCATGGGCGGCTGCGGCGCAGTGGGTCGGGGCAGCGGCGGCGGCGGCGGCGCAGTGGAGGGAGGGACGAGGGAAGGAGCGGCGCGGTGGATCGAGGGAGAGGGAACTTGCAAGGGGGAGAGGGAAGGGGGGATCGGGCGAAGGGGTATCCAACTAGACACTATAGCAATGGCGCACCACACACTAGTGCGCCATTAGTAGTTTTTTTTCTTATAGCAATGGCGCACCCACCTCTGGTGCGCCATTAGTAACTTTTTTTCTGACAGCAATGGCACACCCAAGGTGGGTGCGCCATTAGTAACTTTTTTTCATTATTTCTTGTTGCATCTAATAATTTGTTTTTTATCAAATTTGTTATTTTTATGAGGACTAGAATAGAAGATATCATCAAATATCATCAATTTTTTTTGAAAATATCATCAATTTTTGTTAATTGAAAATATCATCAAATTTGTTAT
>NC_057798.1:510846794-510856202 GCF_018294505.1 Triticum aestivum | reverse complement strand
GGCGAGGGGGATCTGGCGAGGGGGATAGCTATCGAGAGGGAGGGGGATCGAGATCGAGTGTCCTCATGAATATTCAATATTTTTTCATATTGAATATGAAAAAATATCATCAAATTTGAAAAAATATTCATGAATTCAAAAAGTGCCCATGAAATTTAAAAATATTCATGATATCAAAAAGTGCCCGAGAAATGAAGACTACGATTTAAATACAATCGATCTTAGCTAGCTATCTGTTCACAATCTTCTTGCCCTTCTTTTTTCGCAAATGGAGTTCTTCTGTGGAACGGACGTCCTTTAGGTAGGGTGGCCTTGCTTGTTCTTGTGGTGTGTGCTGCTACTTCATCGTCCTTGTCATGTTCGATCTTCGGGTCGCCGTACTTGTCGAAGTCTTGCTCATTGGCTACTCCATCCATTCCGATGATCTTCCTTTTGCCTCTCCTCATGACAACACGACTGGGCTTTGGCGGGTCGATAATGAAGAAGCATTGGTCCACTTGGGAAGCCAGTACCCATGGCTCATTTTTCGCGGTGATGTTTGCGCCCGCGGTCTTGGATTTGGCTTCGGGTATAACCATGGTGGTGAAATACCGATCTTATTTTAGGATGCTCTTGGCCCATCTGACATGGAACATCGGGACCTTCTCTCCAGCGTAGCTCAGCTCCCAGATCTCCTCGATCCTTCTGTAGTATCTGTCCTTGTCGTTGCCGGTGTAGGATTCCATCGTTACCCCGGAGTTCTGATAACCATCGCTCTTCATGTCCTTGTTCTCGGTGTAGAATGTGTAGCCGTTGATATCGTATGCCTCATAGGTCATCAGGTTGTGCTCGGCGCCCTATGACAAGGCGAATATGAGTTGTTCTTCCGCGGAAGAATCCTCATGTAAAGGGTACGACAGAAGCTTCTGCTTGAACCAACGCGTGAAACATGAGTTGTGCTCTTTGATTATATCTCCGTCCATCCTTTGTTGGCCTTGATCATTGTACGTCTTCTCAGTAAAGGTTTTGTTCTCTACCACCCAAGGATCGACCACGTCTATGTGTTGTAGCGCGACTAGGTTTGCTCTTTCAAAGTCGGTGAGTCGACCCTCGAAGTCGACATGCATTTCGCGGGGACCCTCACGGTGACCCCATCCAGCGAGCCTGCCGAGGTGCCTGTTGACGGGAAGACCAACGGGGTTCTCGATGCCTAGATAATTCGTGCAGTAGGAGATGCACTCTTCAGTCAGAAAGCCCCTGGCTATACTTCCCTCTGGACGTGACATGTTGCGAACGTATCCTTTGATGACACCATTCATCCTTTCGAACGGCATCATGCTGTGCAGGAATGTCGGCCCGAGTTGGATGATATCCTCCACGATATGGACTAGCAGATGCACCATAACATCGAAGAATGCGGGCGGGAAGTACATCTCAAGCTCGCATAGTATCACCACGATCTCTTCCTGTAGCCTTGTGAGTTGCCTCACACCAATCGACTTCCGAGAGATGACGTCGAAAAAGTTGCATTGGCCAAATAGTGTTTCACGGACGTGCGCGTCCATGATCCCACGGATTGCAACTGGAAGTATCTGCGTCATCAGCACATGACAGTCGTGAGACTTCATCCCGCTGAACTTCTGCTTCGCTGGGTCTAGGTATCTGCTTATCTTCCCCGCGTAACCGTAAGGAAGTTTTACTCCTAGGAGGCAGGTGACAAACTGCTCGATCTCCTCCTGACTTAGAGTGAAGCACGCGGGAGGGTAGTCATTTCCGGTCTTCTTGGCCTTTTTGCCTTTGCGACGACTTATTGTGTCCTGCTTCGCCTCATCATCATCATCATCATCATCATCATTATCATTAGCGTCAAGCTCCTGCCTGATGCCCATTGACTTCAAGTCTGCCCTTGCTTTCGGCCCATCTTTGGTCCTCTCTAGCATGTTGATCAGGGTACCAAGCAGACTCTCGCACACGTTCTTCGTGATATGCATGACATCAAGGCTGTGAGGCACACGGTGGAACTTTCAGTACGGCAAGTCTAGAAAACAGACCTCGTTTCCATACCTTCAGCAGCAGCTCTGGCGCCTTTCGCTTCTTTCCCAGCTCTGGCGCCTTTTGCTTCTTTCCCGGTAGTGGGCAGTCTTTCCAATTTTTCAACAGCTCGTCTATTTCCTCGCCGCTCCTCGTACACGGGCATTTTCGGGGTTCGGCTTCACCATCGAACAGATCCTTGCGTTTCCTCCACGGGTCATCGTCGCGAAGCCACCTTCGATGTCCCATGAACACGGTTTTCGAAGACCCGGGATCTCTATCTAGCTGGCGATACATTGTGTCATCCATGCACCTTACGCATCCAGAAAATCTGTGGACTACCTGCCCCGTGAGATATCCGTAACGAGATAGTCGTGCACCGTCGTGAGCAGTGCGGCTCTCATAGGGAAATATTCTTTCTCTGCGGCGTCCCACATATTGGCTGGCGTTTTCCACAGCGTGTCTAGCTCCTCCTTCAGCAGCCCCAGATACAGATTGATGTCGTTCCCTGGTTGTTTCAGCCCTTCAATTAGCATACTCATGTGAATGTACTTCCTCTTCATGCACAACCAGGGGGGGAGGTTGTACATCCACACAAACACAGGCCAGGTGCTATGTGTGCTTCTCTGGCTACCAAACGGATTGAATTCATCGGTGCTCGCGCCCAGCACGATGTTCCTTGGATCCTTCCCAAATTCTGGGTATTCGAAGTTCAACGCTTGCCACTAGCTCGCATCCTTAGGGTGACTCAGCATCTTGTCTTTTTTATTTATCTCCGGATCACTTCCGTCATCTTCCCGCTTCTTCTCCTCCCTATCCGCGTGCCAATGCAGGAGCTTTGCTACATTAGGGTCCGCGAAATACCGCTACAGATGAGGAGTGATCGGAAAGTACCACACCGATTTTCGAGGAGCTTTCTTCCTCTTCTTGTATCGAGTGACACCGCACACCGGACATATGCTAGACTCCGCATGCTCGTCCTGATAAATGATGCAATTGTTCATGCACACATGGTATTTCACGTGCGGTAAATCCAGAGGACGCACGATTTTCTTCGCCTCCTCGAAACTGGTCGGGCACTTGTTCCCCTTGGGAAGACGTTCATGCCAGAATGACATGTTCTCGTCGAAGCATGCGTCGGTCATTTTGTGTTTTACCTTCATCTCCAGAGCCATGAGCGTTACTTTCAGGCGGGTATCCTCGGGCCTGCATCCTTCATACAATGGAGTAACCGCGTCTATCTCCAGTTGATCCAGCTTGGCTTTCTCTCGGGCGGCAGCTCTTGCATTATCCGTCTGCTTGAGAAGCAACTCTTGAATATGAGGGTCCTGCACCCAGCCTCCATCGTCGTCTGCTCCGGCATCTTCATCTTCATGATCATGCCCTTCGTCTTGATCTTCCTCATCATCATGTACGACATCTTCTACACGATGACTGTGTACGTCATCACCGTCGTGATCATGTCCTTGAGATTCTTCGTCTTCTCGCCCGCCCTCGCCGCGGTGGTTGTCTTGTTGCCCTTCCTCATTTCTTGCCCGGCCCCCATGGACAACTTCATAGTCATCTTCATCACCTTGCCACCGATAGCCATCCATGAAACCACGCAAGAGCAGGTGGTCCCGCACCTGCCCGGAATCCGGGTCCGCAATAAGGCTCTTCAGCTTGCATCTTCGACACGGACATCTTATCTTCGTCTCGTTCTTTTGAAGCATCTCGGCCTTCTCGGAGCTCAAAAACCTATTCACAATGCCTTCGGTCATCGTACGGACCATGGTCGCCTGCGGGGTAGAGCAAAACTATATTTTAGAACCAAGAAAAAATTTGGCATGACCTTACCTAAAAATAAGACCAAAAAGAATGCATAGTGCCAAAATTCTCGCCGAAACAGAAATGAATCAACATTCCGGCAAAATATTGGCAACTATCGCATTTCAAATACCGGTACCTACAAACACAAACATATATGCGACACCACAAACATATGCAACATCACAAACATACATAGATCTAGCAAGGCCACAAAAAGTGCATGTGCACGTTGTTGGAGCGAGCTAGGGAGAAAAAAAGTAGATCTACAACATGAAGATAGCTTTCCCCTTACTTACCTATCAAAAAAGGTAATTTCACCACTTAATTTTGATGAATCTATGGTGCAAATGAGGTGAGGAGGAGGAGGCAGCCGAAAGTTTGGAGAAGGAGGTGGAGGGAATGAAGTGGGGAAAGTGAGTGGGTAGGTGTGGCTGTCCAAAATATCTTGTTGGGGTCCCAGGTTACTAATGGCGCACCACCAGCAAATGCGCCATTAGTATGCCTGCTTACTAATGGCGCACCTGCAGGTGGTGCACCATTAGTAGTTTTGCAAAAAAAAGTAAAAAAAATACTAATGGCGCACTCTTTGTCTGGTGCGCCATTACTAGTTAGAACTAGTAATGGCGCACCTCGCTTGGTTGCACCATTAGTATGTATGGAAAAATGGGGAATTTTTTTTATTACTAGTGGCGCACCGTTTTTCTGGTGCGCCATTAGTGTCTTCCACACTGATGGTGCATCTCCAGAGGGTGTGCCAGTAGTATATAGTAGTGGCGCACCACCTGACAGGTGCGGCATTAGTGCTCATTCCATCTATAGCCCTTTTTGTAGTAGTGAAAGGTGAAAATCTAGTCCCGGTTTGTGACACGGACCGGGACTAAATGTGCCCGTGGGCCCCCGGCCTGACACAAGCCTTCTACCACCCCTTTAGTCCTAGTTCGTGTCACAAACTGGTACTAGAGGTTCAACACGAACCAAGACTAATGATGCCCGCCCCCCTAGCCATTGGAACCGGCACTAATGGTCACATTAGTACCTGTCCGTTTCCAAACCAGGACTAATGGGGCTCACATAATGTCCTTTTTCTACTAGTGTGGAGGTGCAGCAAGGTTGATTTAGAAGCCCTCCATGATCGATTCCCCCTCCATAAGAGTACCGGAAAAGGCCTCTAGATAGGATCGTGGAAGAATAAAAGCTTATAGCGGCGGAAGAAGTGGTTCGTGTGGCCCTTTGTTGGTTTGGAAATATTTGGGGATTTATGGAGTTGGAATTAGGTCAAACGGGGTTGCGCGAGACCAACGAGCTTAGGGGGTGCCCCCTGGGGGCACCAGGTGAGCTTGTTGCTCTCCTTTAGATCTTCTGGCCTCCTCCAGAACGTTCTAATGTCCCTGTTCGTCCAAAAAATCACCGTGAATTTTCATCGTGTTTGGACTTCGTGTGATATTGATTTCTAAAAAGCCAAAACAAGCAAAAGACAGGAGCTGACACTGGGCATTGAGTTAAAAGGTTAGTCCCAAAAAATGATATAAAACACATATAAAGTATTCATGATTGGTAATATAATAGCATGAAACAGTTAAAAATTATAGATATGTTGGAGACGTATCACATGACTCGCAGGTCAAGATAAAATATTACAACTTATTGCATTACAAACATATTGAATTCACGAAGGCTTATGCCACATCACATGCAAACCTCCTGCAAAAATGAGTTAGACGCCTCTAATTACTTTGCTAATTACTATGGCTACTATGGTTAAGTGGGCAAAATATTACTTGTGCTACACAACCATAAGCATGACACTTCATGTTGTTTTAACGTGGGTGTGTATGAAACATGAGACTTAATTAAAAATCTCGAGCCCCATACTAAACTTCGTCATTACTAGTGACCCCCGTGTAGGTCATAATCTACCTAACCCTTCATCTTTCACAATGTTTTTCTTCCTCAACTATGGCTGAACGGAAAGTATCTCAAGCTTAGCTATGGATGCCAGATATTAGCAAGCCAGACCATTGTAACAAAATTCATCCATATTGTCTAGGTTAAAACCGCGCAAAATTAGAGGGGTTGCAGCATGAATTTCCAATAATTAGAACTCTCTAATCACTGTGCAAATACATGCAATGCCGCATATCACCATATGCTCTAATCGTACCTGCATTGACTCATAGATTTGCGTGTGGTGCCACGGTACCAGATCGTGCTACGCAACAAAAAGTTATGCTACATGATTACACCCGGGAACACTATTAAGATGGTGTCGCGGCAATGGTGGTGTCAGAGGTAACGATGCAAGTGTGTATTGCGAACTATGGCAGATTTTAGTCGAACAAGTGTTTCGTAAGTTTTTGAAGTGACCTTGTTCATTCTGCCCGTTGGTATAAATTATGGTTATCTTTAGTTCTTTTTTTGATTGGATTAACTTTATCTATGCTCGTAGTTCAATTATAATGTACTGCAGTTGAATTATTTATGTTTGTTTTGAAATGTCTGGAATTTGTTTCAATTATTTGAGTAAACTTTTTTATAAACTGGCAAAGTAAAGAATTAGGGGGGTTAAGTTTTAGGGGGGGTATGCTAGATGAAAAAAAGGTTTAATAGTTAAAAAATATTATTTTTCCAGAATGGGGAATAAGACGGTGATTAAACTTTAGGGGTCCGTCAAAGATTCCCTTACAGAATTGAAGGATAGGCGAAGTGCTAGAAATGCTTTATGCATTACAATTTGTGAGGATATCGATGTAATTATGATTTGAACATGTTTTTCTTCTGAAAGTGATCAATTCCTTCTTTTTGTGAATAGTGATTAATACATTCTAAACAAAGAAGCATGGTACTATTTCTAACATTAAATAATAGATCTGAAGTTTAAGAGGATATGCTACCAGCCTCAAAGTAACTATTTCTCACCTATAATATATATTTTTATTGTGTATAATCACTAGTGACTAACACATACGCTACTTGAACTTTGAGTGTTTAAATTGTTGAGAATATGCTACCAAAATACACTATTGTTTCTTAATTAACATAGAACATTTTCATCTAGTAAATGTGAAGAAGTTGTTTGGGAGGTAGCTATGAGACAAAAAATAGCGTAATTATTTCTCACCAAAAATAGAACATAATATTGTATGTGAGTAATCACTTGTGATTAAACATAGACTACTTTTAGCATATTAAAATTCAAGAGAGTATGCTATCGACTTATACGTAATTACTTTTTACTAAATATAGAGCATTTTATATTTGGTAATGAGGAATAACTTAACAAAGAAGCAAACGGATTTGTGAATTACTTCTTACTAAGTATAGATCATTTGTTGGGATATATATATGTGAACTACCTAGCAAGCCAAATTAGTCAAGCTGACAAAAAGCAATCACCAAATAGAGAGAGTGATATAGATATATATACGCGTGGTGTATGTTGAAGTTTATGATGGCGGGCAGCAGGGTAGTAGTCTTTGCGATGATTATCCTTGGATGTATCACCGTTCTTACCCAATGTAAGTGCACTGTGAACAATTTAAGCAAATCTAATCATAAATTTTGGTTGTTTCAAATTAATTTTATGTCAGAAAACAAGATAAGAAGTTAACCTAAGCCCCTGAATTTATGTATGCAGCTCAAGGTACCAACCAGCTAGATGGAAACAAGTGGCAAACATGCACATGCCTTCTATATGATCCACTCAACTGCAAAAATAATTTGTGTTATTGTTGTTCTGCCTTTGATCAAGGACCTTGCTTTGAAACATATTTAAAATGCAAAGCAGGTTGTGGTTGCCCTATTCCCCCAAATCCAACCGCTGATCATGTTGTTCAATTGCCATGAGTTAGTGTTGTATACTAACTTCGATGCAGCATAAAGTTACCAAGAGATTTGAATAAATCGTTTTGATATGACAATCTTGTGGAGTCTTTTATTATTGTGTCTTATTTTAAGTTGTAATTAGTATTTTCATATCATACCTGTGACATGCATATTTGTATTAAAATTGAAAGAGAACATACAATTGTACACGCAATAATATATGCGAAAAATACTGTGGCACAGCTCTCAAAGCAAAAAATATATAATAAAATCTCGCAAAGGAAAGAAAAAATAATAGGGGCTTGGAGTTTATTTGTGAGGGTGACAAAAATGCAAGTCAACCCCTCACATGGATATAATGTTAGGAGATTTGAAGAAGCCCGATGTTTTTGGGGAGACCATCAACAACATTTCATATTTGAGGCAATAAATCATGCCACAATCATGATTTTCGAGGACATTAGCACCTTGATTGCAAAATTTCGGTCCAGAACATAAGGGAATATATTACAGCATATATTTGTTGATAACACAAGTGTCATAGGGAAACCAGATATAACCACGCAACACAAAATCTACAAGAACAAATGAATCACGGAGGAGAACAAAACATTGGATTAGTAGACCAATAGACCTCTAGCCTGTCATGTAGCATTGCAACCTGAGATCGCAACCAAGGCACAAAGGATTGCCAATCGTACCAGGACTTTGATATGAGTTAGCATCCTTGTAGGCAGATGTGTTGAAGTTGTAATAGCATTGTTCTTTGTTTGCGGCAAGGGCAGCTCTGACACATCGGAATCCATTAGATGTAGCATCGGGGATGGCGCCGGTGCTTGGCCCGACTTATTGATAACCTTTGGCAGAGCATCAGACCATGGAGGGGCCATGAAGCTTGAGGTGTCATTGAAAGCTGAATAAAACTGTTGCTTATTGATTGTTTGGTGCAGCATCCAAGAGTATATAAGAGGGTACAAACCGACTTGGGGTAGGGGTACAAAACTGATTTGGACTAGAAGTCGTATACCATAATGACTACTCTAACATCCTGTAACGCCCCGGTTTCGATGCGCCAGGTGTCTGCCAGTTAATTGCCATGTCATTTGCTTATGTGTTGCATTTCATCATGTCATCATATGCATTGCATTGCATACGTGTTCGTCTCATGCATCCGAGCTTTTCCCCCGTTGTCCGTTTCGCAATCCGGCACTCCTATGCCCTCCGGCGTCCCCCTTTTGTCTCTCGTTGTGAGCGGGTGTTAACAGTTCTCAGAATGGACCGAGTTTTGCCAAGCGGACTTGGTATAGCACCAGTAGGCCGTCTGTCAAGTTTCGTGCCATTTGGAGTCCGTTTGATACTCCAACGGTTAATCGCGTAGCCCGCAAAGCCCCTTTTATCTTGCAGCTGAACACCCCTCCAAACTGGCCCAAAACCCATCCTAACCCCCTCCATGCTCTCGGTCGTTTGATCACGATCGTGTGGGCGAAAACCGCTCCTCATTTGGACTCTCCTAGCTCCAAGAAACTATAAATATGCCCTCCCCCGAAAATCCCGCAGTCCAACCCTAGCCCCCTTCTTCATCCGCGCCCCAGACACGTCCGCCCCCGGCCGGACACGTCCGCCACTGCCGCGCCCAGCCAATCACAGGCGCTGCGTGTCCTCCATCGCCATCCTCGCGCTGCCGGCCCGTGGAGCCCATCCGGGGCCTGCGCGGGCCCAGATCTGCCACCGCCCAGCCCGTCCGCGCCCCGCCGCCGCGGCCCCGTA
>NC_057798.1:510834631-510846277 GCF_018294505.1 Triticum aestivum | reverse complement strand
GCGTCTCCCAGCCGGCCCCACTTCGCTTCCCCGCCGCCCGGAGCTCGCCCGCGTGCACCTCCCAAGGCTGCCGCGGCTCCCCCGCGCAGATCCCGGCCGCGCCGCCCGCCTCCCTCCGGTGAGCCCTCTCCAGCTCCGGCCCCGCCGCCTCCGGCCTTCCCCTTGCCGCCGGGCTTCGCCTCCGGCCAGATCCGGGCAGGAGCCGCCCGGATCCGTTGCCCCGCTCCGATCCGGCCACCCCGGGCCCTCCCTCGACATCTCCGGCGAGATTCCGGCGAGTTCCGCCGAGTTGACTTTTTCCCCCTCGAGGTCCATTTTTCCACTAAGTCCCGAAATTATTTACATTATCATGCCATGTTCATCGCATCATAACTCCACGCATACTGCTCCGTTTTGTGCGTGTAATTTGTCAAATTGTTCGCCTCAACGAGTACTTCATTTCATTCCATTGCATCATGTTCATTTGAGTCCATCTTGATGTCTGAATCATCGTTGCAAGAGTGCTATATAATGTTGTCTGCTGTCTGTTAACAGAAATGTTCATTTGTCATTTTTGCCATGTTTGATGTGTGCATCTTATGAGGTTGATGTCTACATGTGTTTTGTGCTATGACATGCCATCTTTACAGTGGTGTATGCCATGCATTTTTTGTGATCAATGTGGTGACTAGAACAAGCATGCAAACAAGGCTTCGTGATGTTGCTGATTTCAGTCCCTGTTCTGTTGTTATGTTTATGCCATGTAAACTTGATACTACAGAGAGATCCAAGCATATTTTGAGATACTTCAGTAAGGATGTTTGAGAATATAGTTTTTCTCTAGCCATTCATGCCCATGTTTGCAATTATGGAATAGTCTAGCATGTCATTTTCTTGCTCTACTTTTGCTACAAAATGTTTCCTGGCAGATTGTTTACATGTTATTCAATTTTGCCAAGGTTGTTGTAGTTGATCCTTGCATGCTATGAACTTGTTCTTGCCTTGGTTAGTTTCATAAACATGTCTTATTGCTGATGCTAAGCTTATCTTGTCATGCAATGACTTGTGGTGAGTCAATCGAGCTTGTTAAGTAGTGTACTTGCTGTTACTGTTTTGCTAGGCTGAATCTGTTATTTTGTGATGCTATGTAAACCTGCTGCTACAAGTCATTCTATGCATAATCTGGAGATGTTAACTAAGGATGTTTTGTTATACATGTCACGCTCTATCCATCCAAGCCCCTGGTTGCATTTATAGCCTGCTGAAGCTTGTTGTAATCTTGTTCCAAAGTTGCTAAATAATGTTGCTGTCAGCCTGTTAACATTAAGTTCAGTTGTTGCCATGATTGTTGTTAGTGATCCATGTACCCTATGAACTTGCTCTTGCCATGTTTAGCTTCACAAACATGTATTCTTACTATTGGTTGCCTTTCCATGTCATATATTGCTCTGTGGTGAGTGGTACGAGCTCACCAACATGCCTACTTATCGTTGTTCCTGCCATGTATGAATCTGTCATATAACTGGCTATGTTTACATGGGTGCCATCATATCTTCTGATCCTTTTTGGCTCATGGTCAGTAAGGGACTTTTGTTCTATGCAATTAGTAGGTTCATGCCATGCCTTTGTTTGACATGATAAGTTCCTGTAACATGTTCTTTGATAGATCTAAACATTGCAACCTGATGTTATTCCCGCAAAGTCTGAAATTATTATTATTTGCAATCTTGCCATGTGTTTTGGAGCATGTTCTAGTGATTTCTGGAGATAGCTCAGTGTTCATGTTTTGTAATGCTTTGCTTGTAAATCATGCCCATGCCTTTTGTTTTCTTGTTGAGGTCCTGTAGCATGTTGTTTTGATGCTTGCAATATGCCTAGTTGCTGTTTTGGACAGATTGTTATTATAACTTGTTTCATGTGTGCGTGTTGAACCGTTGCTCCGTTTTGAGTGTGCTCTATATGAAACTTGCTTGATTTTGCATCTAGTTCCATATTATCATGTTGCATCCTTGTTTTGAGAGTGATTGCTTGATGTTTGGGTGCATTTTGCATCAGTGCCATGTTTATCTTGTTTTGCTCACATCTTCTAGGCCGTAGCTCCGAACTAAATGGACTTTATATGTAACTTGACTAGAATCTTGTGTAGATCATCTTTGTGCATCTTAACTTGATGTTTAACAATTTGAACATAAGGTTTATTCAGATCTGGACCAACTTCAAAATTTGCATATGAGGACTTACCGGAATTGTTATATGTTGTTCCCGACCTTATTTAAACTTGCCTTGATGTGTTGCTCTTGTTTGCATCATCTCTTGCCATCAGTAGCTTCATGTAGCTTTGTCATGCATCATGCTTGTTGTGCATCATGCCTTGTTCTTGTGTGGTGTGTTTACCATGTTGTGTGCTTCTTCTCGATAGTTCCCGTTTCGTTGCGATCGTGAGGATTCGTTCGTCTACGCTTGGTTCGTCTTCGTGGCTTCATCCTCTTCATGGACTCGTTCTTCTTCCTTGCGGGATTTCATGCAAGATGACCGCTACCTTGGATCTCACTACTATCAATGCTATGCTAGTTGCTTCGTTCTATCGCTATGATGTGCTACCTATCACTTGTTCTTCAAGCCTCCCAAATTGCCATGAACCTCGAACCTTTGACACCCTTCCTAGCAAACCGTTGCTTGGCTATGTTACCGCTTTGCTCAGCCCCTCTTATAGCGTTGTTAGTTGCAGGTAAAGTTGAAGATTGCTCCATGGTGGACAGGATTATGTTGGGATATCACAATATCTCTTATTTAATTAATGCATCTATATACTTGGTAAAGGGTGGAAGGCTCAGCCTTATGCCTGGTGTTTTGTTCCACCCTTGCCGCCCCTAGTTTTCGTCATACCGGTGTTATGTTCCCGGATTTTGTGTTCCTTATGCGGTTGGGTGATTTATGGGACCCCCTTGACAGTTTGCTTTGAATAAAACTCCTCCAGCAAGGCCCAACCTTGGTTTTACCATTTGCCTCACCTAGCCCTTTTTCCCTTGGGAGTCGCGCTCTCGAGGGTCATCTTTATTTTACCCCCCCCCCGGGCCAGTGCTCCTCCGAGTGTTGGTCCAAATTAGAGCACCGTGCGGGACCATTCCTTGGCAACTTGGATTACGTCGGTTCCTGTACGCTTCGCTTGTACGGTGTGCCCTGAGAACGAGATATGTGCAGCTCCTATCGGGATTTGTCGGCACATCTGGGCGGCTTTGCAGGTCTTGTTTTACCATTGTCGAAATGTCTTGTAAACCGGGATGCCGAGTCTGATCGGGTCTTCATGGGAGAAGGTATATCCTTCGTTGATCGCCAGAGCTTGTCATGGGATAAGTTGGGACAACCCTGCAGGGTATAAACTTTCAAAAGCCGTGCCCGTGGTTATGGGCAGATGGGAATTTGTTAATGTCCGGTTGTAGATAACTTGACACCAGATCTGAATTAAAACGCATCAACCGCGTGTGTAGCCGTGATGGTCTCTTTTCGGTGGAGTCTGGGAAGTGAACACGGTTTTGGGTTATGTTTGACGTAAGTAGGAGCTCAGGATCACTTCTTGATCGTTGCTAGCTTCACGACCGTTCCATTTGCCCTCTTCTCGCTCTTATTTGCGTATGTTAGCCACCATATATGCTTAGTCGCTGCTGCAACCTCACCACTTTACCCCTTCCATACCCCTTTTAAGCTTTGCTAGTCTTGATACCCATGGTAATGGGATTGCTGAGTCCTCGTGGCTCACAGATTACTACAACAACAGTTGCAGGTACATGTTATGCGATGATCATGACGCGAGAGCGATGTTACTTGTTTTGGAGTTCTTCTTCTACTGCTTCTTCGATCAAGGGATAGGTTCCAGGTCGGTAGCCTGGGCTAGCAGGGTGGATGTCGTTTGAGTTTCTGTTTGTGATTCATCTGTAGTCGGATGATGCTCTTATGTATTGTGATGTTGTATTCGTGTGGCATTGTATGCCTCTTGTATGTATCCCCATCTATTACGTAATGTTGATGTAATGATATCCACCTTGCAAAAGCGTTTCAATATGCGGTTCTATCCTTGGTGGGACCTTCGAGTCTCTTTAGGATAGTATTGCATATTGGGCGTGACAAGTTAGTATCAGAGCCTCGACCGACCTTAGGAGCCCCCTTGATTGATCGTGTAGTTTGGTCGTTGTTGAGTCTAGAAGAAAACCGATTTCTGAGTCTAGTTATATCAGAGAGTAGGAATTCTTTTTACTCCCCAGCCCCTTCGTTGCTCTGGTCAGGAATCTTGACGTAGGTGTTTTGAATTACTTCTCTTCCCCTTCAAATTTTTCTTTAGGATCACGCAGTTGGCTTTCCGATCGTTGTTCCTCAGCTCTTTGCATTGGTGCATTTCTCGTCAAGTTGACTCGAGCCTCTTCATCGTTGTCAAGTTCAATCCTTAGTTGTTTTTTTCCCACCTGCCCACCCCTTCTTATTCTCGATACCGGAGTCCGTAATCGAGTATCCATCCTACTCGTGCGAAGTCTTTGCTTTCTTTCCTCAATGATTTCAATCGGTGTTTTCTCTTCAAGATATTCGTCGGTTCCCCTTTCCAAGTTGCCTCTGTTTTCCCGCCCTCCCACCCTTTTCTTCCTGGAGCTTGAATCTCTTTCGAGCATCAATTTCATTCGTACGGAGCCTCTTCAGTCTTCCCTTAATCATTTCAACTGGTGAATTCTCTTTTGTTTGAGATTCTTCATCCCTTTCTTTTTCTGGTGCACTCAATTCAAGTTTTCGGTAGTGATTATATTCTTTCCCTCGGCTCAAGTGTTTTCCTTGCTCGTTTGCATCTCGCCATTCAATCATTCCGGAGTTCAAGACATCTCAGAAGATTCATCTGTGTTCCAATTAATTCGAGGTTGCCACCTCATTAAAATATTTCAATTGTTCCGGTGCACCATCTACCTCTTCAACATCCCTTTCCAATGGTGTTTTCTTTTCAGTGGGCCCTAACCCACAGGTCTTTTCCTAGGATCAACCAAGGCACAAAGGATTGCCAATTGTACCAGGACTTTGATACGAGTTAGCATCCTTGTAGGCAGATGTGTTGAAGTTGTAATAGCATTGTTCTTTGTTTGCGGCAAGGGCAGCTCTGACACATCGGAATCCATTAGATGTAGCATCAGGGATGGCGCCGGTGCTTGGCCCGACTTACTGATAACCTTTGGCAGAGCATCAGACCATGGAGGGGCCATGAAGCTTGAGGTGTCATTGAAAGCTGAATAAAACTGTTGCTTATTGACTGTGTGGTGCGGTATACAAGAGTATATAAGAGGGTACAAACCGACTTGGGGTAGGGGTACAAAACTGACTTGGACTAGAAGTCGTATACCATAATGACTACTCTAACATCCCCCGCAGTATCAATGGCAGGCTTGACGACGTTGAGACTGAAACATATATCTTGAAACGGCTTAGTAGGCAGTGCCTTGGTGAAAATGTCAGCAAACTGAGCCGTACAGGGAACATGAAGCACCCGAACCTGACCAAGAGCAACCTTTTCATGAACAAAATGAATATCAATCTCAATATGCTTTGTGCGTCGGTGTTGAACTGGATTGCCGGTCATGTAGACTGTCGATATGTTGTCACAGTAGGCAATAGTGGCCTGCTCAATAGGCCTGTGTAGCTCGGAGAGTAACTGCCGAATCCAGATTGTATCTGCAATGGCATGTGCCACGGCGCGATACTCAGCCTCGACCGACGAACGTGAGACTGTAACCTGTCTTTTTGAAGACCAAGAAATCAAATTGTTACCAAGAAAAACACAAAAACCGAAAGTGGGCCTTTGAGTGTCAGGTCAACCAGCCCAGTCTGCATCAGAGTATGCGGTAAGCGAGTTTGGAGAAGAATTATTAAGGTGGAGACCATGATTGAGAGTTCCTTTTAAATACCGAGGAATGCGTTTAACATGATTATAGTGAGGAACCCGGGGATCATGCATATAGAGACATGCGTCTTGAACAACAAAAGAGATTTCAGGATGAGTAATGGTGAGATATTGGAGAGCACCTGTGAGTCTACGATAGAGAGTAGGATGGGAAAAGGGTTCACCGGTAGCCAAAAGTTTAAAACTAGTATCGACAGGATTGCAAGATGATTGAAAGTCAAGCATACCAGCATGATTAAGAAGATCAAGAATATACTGACGTTGGGAAAGAAAAAGGCTGGAGGAATCTCAAACAATAGAAATGCCTAAGAAATGATGAAGGAGTCCTAGGTTAGTCATAGAAAATTCAGATCTAAGAAGAGAGACAATATGATGTAAGAACTTTTGAGAGGATGCAGTAAGAATGATATCATCTACATAGAGAAGTAAATAGGAAGTGTCAGAAGTTTGATGATACACAAAAAGAGAGGTGTCAGAGAGAGATGGAGTGAAGCCTATTGTTTGAATGAAGGAGGAGAAGCGTTGAAACCAAACTCGTGGGGCCTGTTTAAGACCGTAGAGAGATTTCTGAAGAAGACATACATGAGTTGGAAAGGATGGATTTTCAAAACCCAGAGGTTGCTGGCAGTAGACAGTTTCTTGAAGGGAACCATGGAGGAAAGCATTTTTAACATCAAGTTGGTGAATAGGCCAGGAAGAGGAGACAACAACACTAAGAAGGGAACCATGGAGAAAAGCATTTTTAACATCAAGTTGGTGAATAGGCCAGGAAGAGGAGACAACAACACTAAGAATGGTGCCAATGGTGCTAGGTTTAACTACAGGAGAAAAGGTTTCTTCGTAATCAATTACTTGTTGCTGAGAAAAGCCACGACAAACCCACCTGGCTTTATATCGTGAGAGGCTCCCATTGGAGTGGAACATTTGGCGAAAAATCCATTTGCCAGAAACAATATTTGTATTGCGAGGATGAGGAACAAGTTGCCAGGTGTTGTTTTGAAGTAAAGCATTATAATCTTCTTGCATGGTAGCGGCCCAATTAGGATCAAGTAGAGCAGTTTTGTAATTCTTTGGAAGGGAAGTGAGAGATACGGAGGTATGAAGGTTTAGGCGGTCTTGGGGTTGATGAAATCCTGATTTGGCCCTAGTACGCATGCGATGATCATTAACCGGGGCTGCTGTAGGAATAGCACGAGGGGGTATGGTGGGTACTGGTGAGTCCGGCGCAGCGGAAGAGTCGGGCGAAGGAGTAGGGCTGGGTGGTGGAGTGGGAGCAAGGCTGGGTGGTGGAGTGGGAGTAGGGGCCGGGGGTGTTGGGGAGGGAGCAGGGGTCGAGGGTGTTGGGGACGTCTCGGGTGGGGTGAGGGTAGGGTTGGGATCGGCTATGGTGGGTGTTAATGGTGGTGGTGGTATGTTGTGTTCGGCAGGTAGGGGAGTATATAGTTGGAAAGTACGGGGAGAGGGAGTGTTTGCGGAGCTAGGGGTGTTGGATGGTGTAGTAGTGCATTGTGAGAAAGGAAAAATGTGCTCAGCAAACGTGACATGACGAGAGACATGAACGTGTCCGGTGTGAAGGTCGAGACAGCGATAGCCTTTGTGCTCGTCAGAGAAGCCAAGAAAAGCACATGGGATAGAGCGTGGTGATAATTTATTTGCAAAAGTGGCGTAGGCATTGGGAAAATAGAGATAACCAAAAACACGAACCACGGAGTAGTCGGGGTGGGAAAGAAAGAGGGAATAATAGGGTGTAGTGTTGGTTTTAGTTTTAGAAGGTCGAACATTTAGAAGGAAGGTGGC
The DNA here is from genome assembly GCF_018294505.1 of Triticum aestivum. Taxonomy (NCBI): domain Eukaryota; kingdom Viridiplantae; phylum Streptophyta; class Magnoliopsida; order Poales; family Poaceae; genus Triticum; species Triticum aestivum. The sequence goes on along the minus strand of NC_057798.1, from coordinate 510,838,572 downwards.
CATGTGGAGGGCTTCAGCCAAAAACTTGGGAGGCATAGATGATTGAATGAGGAGAGTGCGACCTATATAATTGAGGGTGCGAAGAGAACGTTTGGCTTTACCATTTTGAGGGGATGTGTAGGGACATGAGAACCTAAGCAGGATGCCATGTTGTAAGAAGAAACTACGATTTTTAATGTTATCAAACTCGCGACCATTGTCACATTGGATAAAGCGAATTGGGAGGAAGAAGTGAACAGACACATAGCGTTGAAAATTAAGAAAAGGAGAATGGACCTTGGATTTGTTGCGTAGAGGAAAAGTCCAGACAAAGTGGGTGAAATCATCTAGGATAACAAGGTAGTATTTAAAACCCAAAACACTTGCAATGGGAGAGGTCCATAAATCACAATGTACTAATTCAAAGGGATAAGTGCTACAAGAACTAGAGGTACTAAAGGGAAGATGCACATGTTTGCCTAATTGACATGACTCGCAAAACACAGAATTATGAGAATCCCTATTACATGGTATGGTAAATTCACTAAGCATTGAAGCTAAGACGATAGGGTTGGGATGACCCAAGTGATGATGCCAAAGATCAACGGAGGCCAGCATGGATGTTGGAGGGGTGGCGGCAGGAACTTCATTAAGAGAATAAAGATCTCCGGAGCTATTGAAGCGAGCGATCTCGGCCTTGGTTAGGTAATCCTTCATAGATAAACCAAAAGGGTCAAATTCAGCCGAAACTAGATTGTTGCAAGTAAATTGGCGAACTGAAATAAGATTTTTAATGAGGGTGGGTGCAACTAGAACATCACGAAGTAAAAGAGGTTTAGTGGAAGAGGGAAGTTGAGCCTGACCAACACAATATATAGGAATAGATGATCCATCTCCAAGGGTAATGGAAGGGAAAGGAGATTTAGTGCAAGATGATAACCAATTACTAGATGCAGACATATGACTAGAGGCCCCTGAATCAATGATCCAATCCGTACCTGAGTTTCCTTGTGCAGCAAAGTTATTCATGGCCTGGAGAAAAGCAGCTTGATCCCAGCTCGGCGTCGCAGGTGAGGTTGGCGTCCGGAGCAGTGCCGGCGGATACGATGGTGAAGGCAGTAGGGCCGGCTAGGGAGTGTAGTAGGCGCCGCCGTCTGTGGAGTAGTGACCATAAGGAGCATATGTCGGGGCGGCGTGATAGGCATTGACCGACTGTCGGGGGTTGAGAACCCCGGGAGCACCAGTAGGCGGCCGAAGGCCAGGTTGCCAAGCACCTGAGTATGCCGGTGGAGCACCGAGGGCGGACGGAGCAGATCAGGGCATGGGCCATGCCTGAACGAGCCCCGTCCAAGGATCATGAGGAGGCCGCCATGCAACCGCAGATGGAGCACTGGTGGGTGGTGCAGCACTCAGTGCTGGTGATGTTGTAGGCGGAACCGAACGAGTTGATGGCGGCCTGTAGATAGGGTTTTTGCCGCGGTAGTTCAGACTAGGACGCCAGCCTGGGGGCGGTTGAGCAGATGATGATGCGAACGGCCCGGCGGCAGGAGCCGGCATGGAAGGTGGCGCTGGTGTAGATGGCGAAGGAGGACGAGCCGCAGCATGAAAGACCTTGGGGCGAGAGTCCTTGTGAGATTTGTTTCCGCCGCGAGTTGTAGCAGGGAACAAACTTCAGCGAAGGTAGGAGGAGGCCGTATCATCGGTATGAACGAGGCTTGCTTGTCAAAGTCTTCGCTGAGGCCGATGACGATGATGTTGATTAGCTGTGAGTCGCTGACTGTATCGCCGAGTTCGCGAAGCTCATCACCAATGTTCTTAACGCGCTGGCAGAACAGGTTCACCGGGGCGTCTCCTTGCACCATATTGCGAAGCTCGGTGTGGAGAGCGTTTTTCCGAGCGTCGGTGTTGCTTTGGAAGAGCTAACGGAGGGAGTGTCAGATGTTGGCAGCGGTGGCGCCGTCGTGATCGAGCATGTTGAAGATCTCAGTGGTGATGCGGGTATAGAACCACTGGATGATCGCGAGATCATCTTTCAACCATTGCGGATCGTCGGGGCGGGGAAGACAGTTGGCGCAGACATGCGAGCGCAGGTTGCAGCGGCCGAGGTGGAGATCAAGAACTATGGGGATGTAGGGGCTGACGTCGGAGATTGTGCCAGCAAGAGATATTGGTGCGGCGAGGATGGGGGCAGGGTAGTTTTGTGGAGCTATGGTGAGGGCGAGAGAGAAGCGGCCGCGGCGTTGGCAGCCTTGGTGATGAGCGCGTCCCGGCGCTCGAAGTAGCCGGGCGGCGGCTGCGGCGGTGGCGTAGGCGGAGCCATAACCTAAACCCTGGGACCGGTATCTGATACCATGAAAGCTGAATAAAACTGTTTCTTTTTGATTGTTTAGTGCGGCATACAAGAGTATATAAGAGGGTACAAACCGATTTGGGGTAGGGATACAAAACTGACTTGGACTAGAAGTCGTATACCATAATGACTACTCTAACAGTCATTACCCATGTTCATGCAAGTAAGTTCCATGCACAACCACAGTGTCGGCAGTTGACTCAAACTAATGTGATTTTGGGAACTGTATATCCAGGATGCACAATGCAAAAAGTGTTAGTTAGACGTACATTTCTATCACTCGGCCGACACAGGGAAATACGTAATTATCCCATCGACTCTATCACCTTTAAGATAGGCAATTATCTACAAGGTCACATCCGAGAAGAAGTCGCATGGATGAGAAACAAACTAAATGAGAGCCTGATAGTCTGTATGGACCCAACAAGATATGTTTGGTGTGTCATGAAATGAGAGCTGGACAGTCTGTAGGGACTCAACAAAATGTCCCACTAGATATTTAGTGGATGTATAGAGGAAGAAAAGTTTAATCCTCAAACAACAATTTTTCCTTGGATGGGGCATAGGACGGTGATCAAAGTTTCTGGGTCAGCTAGAGATGCACTTACAAGATTAAATGATAGGAGAAATGGGGAGAATATCTTTTGCTCCGGGAGCTCCTGAGTCGTTCGAATTCGGATCCAGCGTCCACCAAGAGAGCTCATATGTTTTTGAAAAAAAACCCGAGGAGTCTAATAATTAGGTAGAGGTTTCGCGCATCTTTAGATAACCATCGAGTCTTGATCTAACATGAGTGCTCGCGTTGGAGCATCTAAGCTTAGGTCCTCCCGGAGCACAGGACATACTCCAAGGAGAAGTGCTCTAAGCATTGCAGATTTGGGAAGATATGAATGTAATTAAAATCGCACCAAAAAGTAAATTTTAAGAAAGTGACAAATTCTTTCTTTTTGTGAGGAAAGTGAAAAATAGGTTTTAACCAAACAAGCATGGTCCTATTTCTCATATTAAATAACCGATCGTTTAAGGTGATATGATACCAGCATCACAGTAACTATTTCTCGCCTATAAATTATAATATAACATATTTTTCTCCTGCATTATCACCTATGACTAACACTTGTGTTGCTTGTATTTTGAGTGTTTAAACTGCTGAGAATATGCTACCAGCATAGACTATTAAATATAGATAACAAAGAATAGACGTGAATAAGTAGTCTGGGAGGATAGCTACCAGACACAAAAAAGCGTAATTATTTCAAACCGAACTTAACATCGTATCATACGTATTCACTTATGACTAAATTTATACTACTTTTGGCATATTAATATTCTAGACGGGATGTTGATACATCTCCGATGTATCTATATTTTAATTGTTTCAAGCTATTATATTAACAATCTTGTATGCTTTATATTTCATTGTATATCATTTTTGGAAACAAACCTATTAACCCAGTGCCTAGTGCAAGGTTCTGTTTTTTTTCTTGTTTTTGGTATTACAGAAAATCCAAACCAAACGGTGTCCAAACACAAGGAAATTTTTTGACGATTTTTTCTGGACCAAAAGATGCACCAGATACTTCAGGGGAGTGCAACAACTGACGAGGCAATG
>NC_057798.1:510828657-510834435 GCF_018294505.1 Triticum aestivum | reverse complement strand
CCTATCAATTCCCCAATATTCAGAAACCCCGAGGGGAACAACTGAAACAATTCTTCCGCCGCCGCAAGCCTCTGTTCTTCCGCTATCACTAGTAGAAAACAGGGCATTAAACCCGGTTCCAAAGGGTCTTTAGTCCCGGTTCTTAAAACGGGACAAAACAAACAAGACTAATACCCAAAACCTTTTGTCCAGGTTGGCTTACAAACCGGGACCAAAGGAGCTCCACGTGGTCGCCGTGGGAAGCCCAAGCAGGAGGACATTTAGTTTCGGTTGGTAACACCAACCAGGACCAAAAGGCAGCCACGCGTCAGCAAGTTGTAGGCGCTGAGTTTTTTTTTGAGAGGGGGGTATGAGTTTTGGAGGCTTTTAGGAGTTTCATATTGTTTTAGCTAGCTACTACATATAGAGAGAAGTTACCTCTCTTTCTCCATGCTTGGTCGACGGTAGCTACAACATATAGAGAGAACTCAACACTAACTAGTAAGCAAACGAAGGACCATTAATTACACAACATCATGATCATGAACATATATATAGAGAAGTGACCTCTCTTTCTCCGTGCTTGGTCGAACAACAAGTTTTCATATATCTATCTGACGCTACTACATGTATACAATAGAACATCCGTGACATCATCATGCGAAAACTCCCATTGAATTCCGTACGGTATTCTCCATCTTTATGTATGACGTGGTCAAGAAAGAATCCCGCCAATTCCTCTTGAATTGCTCGTATGCGATCATGTGGTAGGAGTTCATCCCGCATCTGCCACGTCTAATTTAAAGAAGGGCGCTGGTACGCGTCGGTGCTATACAAACGGTTTAAAACCCCTTTCCGCCACGACATTTGGAACCGTCACCTAGTGAGTGTGGGAGATTAGGGGGTTCTCGTCGGGATAGGGACCCTACAATACTCCTTTTCATTTGTAGTCGCATTGCCATCGCAGTCGGTATTCTATGGTGCTACATTTACGATGCCCGACCCATCACAAACGGTTCACTATTATAGAACGTGTATGATAAGCATACAATCACATAAGTTCGCTTTTCACAAACCGTATGCGATAACTAATTAAGAAAATTAGCTAATTGTCGTACGAGTGTCAGATAGGATTACGAAACGTCGGACCGTCGTAACATCGTCGTACACGACAACTATCGCACACGCTATTATGTGGTGCAATGTTTATGATGCATACTTCATCAGAAACAGTTCATGGTTGCAAATCATGTTTGATAAGGCAACTATCACAAATGGTAAGTTTGCCAACACCGTTTGTGATATTGTCTGACATCGCACACGCTTTGCAAAAGGCAACTGTGTGCACGCTGGCACACGTTTTGTTTGTGTAAACTGTCTCGGATTATGGTGTATATCACAAACGTTTCTATTTTACCAACCGTGTGTACCGTAACAACCTGGAGAGCATAATTTCACCATAATTTAATTGCTGCTATATCAAATTAAAATTGAAATTGAATGTATGCTATAACTTTATTCATATCCATCAGGTTCAGACAACCAATGAATTATTCGATTCATAGGTACACATCAAGAATTACATAAGAACCAAATAAATAATGATGAACCACAGTTGTATACTTGTACTATTAAAGACGGTAAAAAAAGAGGCAAAATACATTCTGGCTGCTGAACAAGGTGAAGCGGAATGCCCATATTGTGCCCTCCTCCATGCAGAAGGCATGCACGACTCTAGTCCAACCACATGTGATGGTCGACCGCCCACCCTTCACGGTCTTCATGGAAACATCTAGACAATCATCGTGTTCTGGTAGAAATACCTTAACCTTTGCATGCCCACCAATCATGTAATTTGAGAGGTAATCTTTAGTAAACTGCTTTTGGGAACCACTGCAAAGGAAAAAAGATTCAGACATTGTCATCTAACACAACTCATTATGGGCAGTAAAAAGAAGGTTGCAGAGTTCTTACTTACCATCCTGCAGTTCGCTGTTGTATTGGATAAGTGTAAACAAATATTTTAATTGCCATCTTTTGACCCATTTTACTAACAATCTTTATCAGCTTCCTCACTTGATGTTGGTTCATCGATATCTCATTTTCCCATACGCAGAAAGGGTCGATGCGCGGATCTTTACCAATGGCATATGTACCTAAAAGCACCAAGTTAATATTAGAAGATAAACACCAATTGCACAATGATGTAGTACAACACTTTTATATAATATCTTAAACATCCAATATATTCACATATTAGATGATTTAACATCTTATATTATGGGCCGGAAGGAGTTTATTGCATTCTTACAAATTATTGGCTGATTAACTACTATTGTATCCACGGGTTAGAGTTAGTTTGAGCTAGTTCGGGCTCAAATAGCCCTAAAGTATATCTAAACATGAGGGCTAGTTTGAGCTAGTTGCATCTATAACCCACCCAAAAAAACTATCCAACCCAGAGGTGCTAATTGGAGCTAGTTCTCCTAGTGCATTTATTGCCAATCTAAATATCTAATCCTGTCATCCAAACACCTCTTTGGATGGAGTTAGTTCAGGGTTAGTCATGAGCTAGAAACTAACTCTAACCTCTAAGCTATGTTGATTATCCAAACAGGGTTGTGTTGTTGTTGTTGCTGCTGCTGCTCTTCGACGTGTATCTAGACATCATTAGAACGTTAAGGTAACACTCTTCCTTGTTGCTACGTAGCCTAGGATTGCATATGTAGACATTAAGTATAGTGCATGTTGTTATGTAGCATCAGATATATTACATATGGCCCTAGTTAACCTAACAATAAATGGGTTGCAGATCTATTCAGTTAAAAGTCAGATTCACCGATTAGTCCCTTATCATCCCTCAGCCTATATGGTACCAGCTACCAATATCCTGAACAGTGACCATATATAAGACAAGGGATGAAACTAACCTCGATGGAAAACAACAGTCGTTCCAAAAATTTTCTTGTGTAGGGACATCGAGAAGCATGTTAAGCACAACAGGCTAAACATAAACCAAAATTATCAATGGAAGACAAAATAATCTCTAAAAGATAGCTTCAGTGTGCAGGTTTAAGCATGCTATTAAAGCAAAACAAGTGAAAAAGTGTGTTAACTACAACAGGCCTAACATTTAACAACAAGCAAACATAGTCATTCAAACTGGTATTGTGCCGGTCTAAGTACACTAGTTATTGTTAAATAAAAATGGAAATACGTGTTTAACTACAAGATGCAGCAACCAAATGTAGTCACTCATGCCCCGTTTGTTTCAGCTTCGCTTGGATTTTAATCACCTATGGATTCGCTTCAGTGGCGAAGCTATTTCTGCGAATCAGCTTCACCACCGAAGTACACTTTGAGGTGCTTCAGGAAATTGCACTAAAAATGACCCAAATCCAGATTCAGCTTCACTGGCAAAGCTGATTCCAAATAGCTGTTTGTTTCAGATTCCAAATTTGGCTTCACTAGCAAAGCTGAATCTGGTCCCAGAATCCGAAACAAACAGGGCCATGGTGGTATTGTTGAAACTGGTACTGATGAAATTGAACCGCACAGTTCATACTTGCACATATAGAACATCACGTTGTGAATAACTAGAATAAACAAGGCATACTACAAACAACCAAAGATAGCATTTGAAACTGGACATACGCTAACTACAAACAACAGAACAATCAATAAACTTGAAAAGAGGCATATGCTAGCTATAACAGGCTTAACAACAAGCAAATATATGCATTCCTATCGGTATGTTTAAAACTGCATTGATGTAATGTACTGCATAGTAAATAATTGCTCATACAGAGCATCGCATTGTGAACAACTGAAATAAACAAGGCATACTGCAAACAACCCGATATAGCAATTAAAACTGGACATATTCTCACTACACTTCAAAAGGGACTCGACAAAACAAATCATGGGTTTCCCCCTGTGAAGAGGCACAGCAAAACAAATCATGGGTTTCCTCTCTTGTCATAGATGGGTTCGTTCCCATGGGAAGACAACAGACCCTGGAGGCGCTCCATGTTGTCGCAGATGGGATCCTTCCCCTTGGAAGAGCACGATTGTAGGGTGCCCTCCCTGATGTCGCAGACGGGCTCTTTCCCCTTGGAAGAGCAGATGGGCTCTTTCCCCTTGGAAGAGCAGATGGGCTCTTTCCCCTTGGAAGAGCCGGAGAGAGTGCCCTCCTCGTGGCCGCCGTCGATGAGGTCTGACTTGGAAGCTATGGATCCCAAGACAGCGTCGCAAAATGTGTCCTTCAGAAATGACAAAAGGGGCTCGATGGCGATGTAGGATGGCAAGTTATTGACAACGAGCCAGAGGAGATCAGCGGCGGGGCCATGCATGAGATCGGCGGCGGTTGAACCACATGGGTTGGGGATGGGCCACTTAACCTGTGACATAGCACGCCTCAGGCCCTTGCTGTCCATGACCTTGATGTTGTAGCCAGCGGAAGAGACATGCCCGCATACTCTAGCCCATTGCTTGAGTTCCTGCCGCCAGTAATGGTCCTCGGCTTCCTCAGCGACGTCGGGTGAAGAGACCACGATACACCTCTTTTGGGTTAGTCGCTCCTCGAGCTCCACGGGAAGCGTAGCCGGGCTTAGGATGTGATGCTCTGGAGTGGGGGTGGGGATGAGGATGGGGATCTGGGGGGAAATGGGCGCTTGGCAGGCATCATCTAAGAAACTCGGGGCGGCCTTCGTATGGAGATCGGTGGGTAAGCTTCATGGGCAAACCGGCAGATGTTCACAATGGAGGTCTTGCGGCAGCGGCTACGGCGGGGACCTTGCTAGGGTTTCGAGTGAGGGAGTGTGTGTGTGTGTGTGTGTGTGCACGCGCATGCACACCCGACGAGGTTTTGGTGTGTGTGTGTGTGGAGGGGGGTGTTTGAGGAAATGACGCGGGTACTGAAAATTTTACAACTCATGAGTCAAACGCGGGAGTGAAATGCCGGGGCTAATGAAAATTCTGATGATGGTGCATCCCTCACGGTCCGGAGATAACAAATGTGTGTTATGAAACAGAAAAACCCTCGAGGCGGGCAGATATTTTCTAGGGGCAGGTGGGATTGGGAACAAGAAACATCGCACACTGTCCAGAGATAACAACCGTGTGTTATGAAACACAAAAACCCTCCTCGAGGCGGGCAGATATTTTCTAGGGATAAAGTGGGATTGGGAAGAAGAAACATCGCACACGGTCTGGAGATAACAACCGTGTGTTATGAAACAGAAACCCTCGAGGCGGGCAGATATTTTTCAGAGGGGGAGCCTCGTGGAGCCCAATGTACTGTGTGGATGTGTGCGTGACAGGGGCACCAGCGTGGCACACGGTTAGTTTGAGTGAACCGTGTCTGTTGCTTCATCCGACTTGTCTAATGTTCATAAGTTTGGCGAAAAATGACGCGGGAGAGGGTCAGAACACGAACACACTTGCATGTGGACCAAATTTATATGTATGTAAAGGGTGGTTTGATTTTCAAATACCAAATGCAACTCTAGTGTCGCACCTATCTCACAAAGTGCACGATATTTCTTGCCCCCCTTGTGTCGGCACGAAGGGAATCCTAAGCTATGAATGCATGCCCCGCCCCCGCCCCAACCAAGGCTCACCTAGCAAATGCGAAGTAGCTAGCAGCGCCCCTCCCTCGTGTCGGCATGAAGGGAATCCTAAGCTATGAATGCATGCCCCGCCCACCGCCCCAACCGAGGCACACCTAGCAAAGTGCAAAGTAGCTAGGAGCCCCCTCCCTCGTGTCAGCACTAAGGGAATCCTAAGCTATGAATGGAT